>NW_026526876.1:29182911-29211056 GCF_024362965.1 Panthera pardus | reverse complement strand
ACTGAAAGGCAACTGATGGAATGGGAGAAGATATTTGCAAGTGACATACTGGATAAAGGGCTAGTATCCAAAATCTATAAAGAAGTTACCAAACTCAACACATGAAAAACAAATAATCCTGTGAAGAAACAGGCAAAAGACACAAACAGACACGTTTCCAAAGAAGACATCCAGATGGCCAACAGACACATGAAAAGATGCTCAACATCACTCATCATCAGGGAAATATAAATCAAAACCACACTGAGATACCACCTCACACAGGTCAGAGTGGCTAAAATTAACGACTCAGGAAACAACAGATGTGGGTGAGGATGTGGAGAAATGGGAACTCTCTTGCACTGTTGGTGGGAATGAAAACTGGTGCAGCCTCTCTGGAAAACAGTGTGGAGGTTCCTCAAAAAATTAAAAGCAGAATACCCTACGACCCAGCAATAGCACTACTAGGAATTTATCCAAAGGATACAGGAGTGCTGATTCATAGGGGCAAATGTACCCCAATGTTTATAGCAGCACTATCAACAATAACCAAATTATGGAAATAGCCCAAATGTCCATCAACTGATGAATGGATAAAGAAGATGTGGTTTATATATACAGTGGAATACTACTCGGTAATGAAAACGAATGAAATCTGGCCATTTGCAACAATGTGGATGGAACTGGAGGGTATTATGCTAAGTGAAATAAGTCAGTCAAGGAAAGAGAGATATATGTGTACACTCATACGTGGAATTTGAGAAATTTAACAAGAGATCATAGGGGAAGGGAAAGGGAAAAAGTAGTTTCAAACAGAGAGGGTGGCAAACCATAAGAGACTCTTAAATACACAGAACAAACTAAGGATTTATGGGGGTGTGGGGATCAGGGGAAAGTGGGTGATGGGCATTGAGGAGGGCACTTATTGGGATGAGCACTGTATGTTGTTGTATGTAAGCGATGAATCATGGATTCTACTCCTGAAGCCAAGAGTACACTGTATACATTGAATGTTAGCTAACTTGACAATAAATTATATTAAAAAAAACACACACAGAAAGTTGTCCTCTCTCTTTTCTTACAGCTTCTTAAGTTATGAAGGTAAAACAAAATGCAATTAGAATAATCCACTAGGATCTTTATTTGCCACCTACCATTCTCTGAATGCCTGCTGATCAAAGTTTTTAACTGCAGATTTTCCTTGATAGACTGGAATGAGGAAAGTTTCCGTCTACTGTCAGTGCTCCAGCTGCCACAGGGGGATAAATATAGAACTGATCAAATTAAAATTTGGCAATATGGAAGTAAAAAAATGTATCTGATCTGTCCCAAAGAGTTGTTATTTGCATGGAAATAAAATCATCAGTTCATTTGAATTCACTGAATTCATTGAATCACATTCAATATATCGCACATTGAATTCATTGAACCACATTCAATATATCACACAAAAAGGAAATATTGTGTTTGAGGGCATGGAGTGGACACGGAGTTGAAGATGTGCAGTAGACAATGGTCTAGCCTAGAAATAGAAACTTGAGAGTCAGCAACATACAGTTTGTAGTTACAAGAGAATTCAGGAATGGTTTATAGAGTGCAACAAGAAGAGGGCCAAGGACATTGAAATGCTAACATTTAAGTAATGGTGGAGAAAGAATAGTTTATAAAGGACGTAACAGGAAGTAACTAGAACGAACGGTAGGAGAGAAACCAAAAGAAAGCTATAGCAACAAAACAAAGAGAAAAAAGAGTTTGAAGGAGGAAAGTATTAGATAAGACCAACAAATTAAGAAGTATTCATTAATTTGGGAATAAAAGAGGAAAGTATTAAATAAGACCAAAAAAAAGTATTCATTGACTTGGCAATAAATAGTTAATGGGTGAACTTGGTAAAAGCAGTTTTGAGAGGGTGGAAGCTAGATAAGACCAGTTTGATGTGTGAATGACAATATGATTATGATGAATAAGAACATTTCTTTCCAGAAAATAGTTTGGGAAGGAAAGGAAAAGGAAAGAGTATTGGTTAGAGGGTATCATCTAGGTTCAACAAAAGGCTTTTTAGAAATCTAGACTTAGGAGCTGGTTTTGACATGAATAGGATTTAAATAGGCAGACTGTAGATTGCATTCAGGACAAAAGTTTACGTAGCTAGAAAACCATAAGATGCTTTAAGGGGCAGCAAGAGAACCGATTTAGCTCACTGTGGAAGTACTTTATGTTTCTTGAATCTACTAATTTTTCTTTGTTCTGTTTTTGTCTTCACAGAAAAGGGAGATACTTCTCTAAAGACTGCCCTTTTAGCACTGAAGAGCATTAAGCGTTTTCGAGATTTTAGAGGTGAGAATAATTAGGAAGTTTTGAACACAGTTAGAATATAGGAAACTTTTAGCTAGTTGTTGAAAAGTGATGGACTACTTACATCAACATATAACTAATATGCTACAAGATTAAATGAATGGTATACGTTCAGTATTTTGGGTATTCAGATGAAGGTGAGCTTCCTGTGTTCATGTAAGTCTAGTTTGAAACATTACAAGTTTGTAATTGAAGCAAATAATATATCTTCTAACAACGTTGCCAAAAATACATGACCCTAAAAATGTTTTAATAAATTTAAGGTTTTTGATTAGGTAATACATTCACACAGATCATAAATAAAAAAGTATTGGGGTGCCTGGGTGGCTCAGTCGGTTAAGCGTCCGACTTTGGCTCAGGTCATGATCTCACAATTCATGGGTTCAAGCCCAGCATCAGGCTCTGTGCTGACAGCTCAGAGCCTGGAGCCTGCTTTGGATTCTGTGTCTCCCTCTCTCTCTCTGCCCCTCCCCTGCTCATGCTCTGTCTCTCTCCGTCTCAAAAATAAAAATAAAACATTAAAAAAAATTTTTTAAGTAAAAATAAGTAAAAAAGTATTTAAAGATACACAATGCGGGGCGCCTGGGTGGCTCGGTTGGTTAAGCGTCCGACTTCGGCTCAGGTCATGATCTCGCGGTCCGTGAGTTCGAGCCCCGCGTTGGGCTCTGTGCTGACAGCTCAGAGCCTGGAGCCTGTTTCAGATTCTGTGTCTCCCTCTCTCTGTGACCCTCCCCCGTTCATGCTCTGTCTCTCTCTGTCTCAAAAATAAATAAACGTTAAAAAAAAAAAAAAAGATACACAATGAAAATCTTCTTGCCTGGTCTATTCAGTTCCTATTCCTTTTCCCCAGTAACTAACTAATAAGTAACTAGTTTCTTTTTTTTTTTTAATTTTTTGTTAATGTTTTATTTATTTTTGAGGCAGGAAGTACTTAGATCATTCAAGAAAATATGAATATATGTATGTATATATATGTATGAATATATGTATATGATACATATATCATATATATCATATATCATATATATATCATATATCATATATCATATATCATATATCATATCATATGATATATATATCATATATCATATATCATATATATATCACATATATGTATATATATATGATATATATATATATCCCTCCCTCACTTTTTACGTGAGAGCATGATACGTACATTGTTCTGTATCCTTGATTTTTTAATACAGTAATATATTTTGGATATTTGTTCATATCAGAGTATAAAGGCCTTTCTCATTCCCTTTTATAGTTGCATAGAGAACATGTGAATTCTCATTCTGATGGAAATTTATTCTTTTAATTTATTTTTATTTTTAAAAATTTTTTTTGTTTATTTATTTTGGAAAGAGAGAGAGGCAGAGTGTGAGCAGGGGAGGGGCAGAGAGAGAGAGGGAGACACAGAATCTGAAGCAGGCTCCAGGCTCTGAGCTGGCAGCACAGAGCCCGACATGGGGCTTGAACTCACGAACCGTGAGATCATGACCTGAACCAAAGTCAGACGCTCAACTGACTGTGCCACCCAGACACCCTTTGGAACTTCATATATTTAACTTATTGGGATCAGTGATCCTTCCAACTTGAATCTTTGTCTTTTCGATTGTGGTACCAAGAAACATTTTGCAGCGTCACATGATGGATGCCCTGTGTGAATTATCTAACTTTTGAGTATAATTTTGAAAATATCTAACTCACTTTAAAAATGAGTTAATTGAATTGCACCAAGAAGCATAAAATACCTAGGAATAAATCTTTTTTTTTTTTAATTTATTTTTTTAATATATGAAATTTACTGTCAAATTGGTTTCCATACAACACCCAGTGCTCATCCCAAAAGGTGCCCTCCTCAATACCCATCACCCACCCTCCCCTCCCTCCCACCCCCCATCAACCCTCAGTTTGTTCTCAGTTTTTAAGAGTCTCTTATGCTTTGGCTCTCTCCCACTCTAACCTCTTTTTTTTTTTTTTTTTTTCCTTCCCCTCCCCCACGGGTTTCTGTTACGTTTCTCAGGATCCACATAAGAGTGAAACCATATGGTATCTGTCTTTCTCTGTATGGCTTATTTCACTTAGCATCACACTCTCCAGTTCCATCCACGTTGCTACAAAGGGCCATATTTCATTTTTCCTCATTGTCACGTAGTATTCCATTGTGTATATAAACCACAATTTCTTTCTCCATTCATCAGTTGATGGACATTTAGGCTCTTTCCATAATTTGGCTATTGTTGAGAGTGCTGCTATAAACATTGGGGTACAAGTGCCCCTATGCATCATACCTAGGAATAAATCTAACCAAAGATGTAAAAGATCTGTATGCTGAAAACTATAGAAAGCTTATGAAGGTAATTGAAGAAGATATAAAGAAATGGAAAGACATTCCCTGCTCATGGATTGGAAGAATAAATATTGTCAAAATGTCAATACTACCCAAAGCTATCTACACATTCAATGCAATCCCAATCAAAATTGCACCAGCATTCTTCTCGAAACTAGAACAAGCAGTTCTAACATTCATATGGAACCACAAAAGGCCCTGAATAGCCAAAGTAATTTTGAAGAAGACCAAAGCAGGAGGCATCACAATCCCAGACTTTAACCTCTACTACAAAGCTGTAATCATCAAGACAGCATGGTATTGGCGCAAAAACAGACACATAGACCAATGGAATAGAATAGAAACCCCAGAAGCTAGACCCACAAACGTATGGCCAACTGATCTTTGACAAAGCAGGAAAGAACATCCAATGGAAAAAAGACAGTCTCTTTAACAAATGGTGCTGGGAGAACTGGACGGAAACATGCAGAAGAATGAAACAAGACCACTTTCTCACACCATTCACAAAAATAAACTCAAAATGGATAAAAGACCTGAATGTGAGACAGGAAACCATCAAAACCCTAGAGGAGAAAGCAGAAAAAGACCTCTCTGACCTCAGCCGTAGCAATCTCTTACTCGACACATCCCCAACGGCAAGGGAATTAAAAGCAAAAATGAACTACTGGGACCTTATGAAGATAAAAAGCTTCTGCACAGCAAAGGAAACAACCAACAAAACTAAAAGGCAACCAACGGAATGGGAAAAGATATTTGCAAATGACATATTGGACAAAGGGCTAGTATCCAAAATCTATAAAGAGCTCACCAAACTCCACATCCGAAAAACAAGTAACCCAGTGAAGAAATGGGCAGAAAACATGAATAGACACTTCTCTAAAGAAGACATCCGGATGGCCAACAAGCACATGAAAAGATGCTCAACGTCGCTCCTTATCAGGGAATACAAATCAAAACCACACTCAGATATCACCTCACGCCAGTCAGAGTGGCCAAAATGAACAAATCAGGAGACTATAGATGCTGGAGAGGATGTGGAGAAACGGGAACCCTCTTGCACTGTTGGTGGGAATGCAAACTGGTGCAGCCACTCTGGAAAGCAGTGTGGAGGTTCCTCAGAAAATTAAAAATAGACCTACCCTATGACCCAGCATTGCACTGCTAGGAATTTACCCAAGGGATACAGGAGTACTGATGCATAGGGGCACTTGTACCCCAATGTTTATAGCAGCACTCTCAACAATAGCCAAATTATGGAAAGAGCCTAAATGTCCATCAACTGATGAATGGAGAAAGAAATTGTGGTTTATATACACAATGGAATACTACGTGACAATGAGAAAGAACGAAATATGGCCCTTTGTAGCAACGTGGATGGAACTGGAGAGTGTGATGCTAAGTGAAATAAGCCATACAGAGAAAGACAGATACCATATGGTTTCACTCTTATGTGGATCCTGAGAAACTTAACAGAAACCCATGGGGGAGGGGAAGGAAAAAAAAAAAAAAGAGGTTAGAGTGGGAGAGAGCCAAAGCATAAGAGACTCTTAAAAACTGAGAACAAACTGAGGGTTGATGCGGGGTGGGAGGGAGAGGAGGGTGGGTGATGGGTATTGAGGAGGGCACCTTTTAGGATGAGCACTGGGTGTTGTATGGAAACCAATTTGACAAAAAATCATATATTGAAAAAAAAAAGAGTTAATTGCCTAATGTTTTATGAACTTACCAAAACTCTTCTTTAACTCTTATTTTCAGTATTAAAAGTATCTTAGGGTCAAAAGTACATAGTTTTATTTCATAGTCTCTAAAGGTATACTTTATTTTCTTTGGTTTCAAATAATATCATTAATGGTTGGCAAATAATATTTTTGCATAGTGTTTGATGTTTTACCAAGCACTTTCACATAATTTATTTTTTAATAATTATTCTTTTTTTAAAAATATATATTTATATTGAGAGGGACAGAGACTATGAGCAGAGGAGGGACAGAGAGAGGGACACAGAATCCGAAGCAGTCTCCAGGCTCTGAGCTATCAGCACAGAGCCTGATGCAGAGCTTGAAATCACAAATTCACAAATCGTCGTGAGATCATAACCTCAGCCGAGGTTGGACGCTTAACCGACTGAGCCACCCAGACGCCCCTCACATAATTTATTTTTTAACTATTCTTTATGACTATCCTGTTAAGTAGAAATCTTACAATAAAGAAAGAGAAAAGTAAAGTTCGAGGAAATTGTACCTTACCTAAGACCCCACAGCAAGTGTTGGACTCCATGTGCAGCTATTTTTTTTACTGTATTATAGGTTAATGGTTCAGTTTCAAAATTCATTTAATGCTATAACTTACAGATTAATATTATCATGATCAGCACACATATATTGAACACAAAAATATGCATAAAGTAGGCTGTGAGAAATCTTAAAATCTAGATGAAAAGATAGGTCATTTACATAAAAATATAACTAGTATTCTGTAAGGGCAAATTAGTGATGCATATTATTTTAAGAGTTTAGGTGAAGATTAGATTCCTATGAAAAAAATGGAGGAACTGTGAAGGAAGGGTAGCATCTTGCTTGATAGGTAGAGGGAAAACCAGAAAACATTGACACCTAGAGATTTAAAAGGGAAGAAAAGATCAGAGGCGTAAGTAGGATTTGAAAGATAAGGAATGAGAGATAGTTGGTAGGTCTACATTGGAGGAAATATTAAATGTTTTGCTCAAAACAGGTCTCACTATAGTCTTTGGGCAAGAGAGTGTCAGGTACTAAGCTGTCTCTAAAGATTGATTTAACAGTGGATTGGACTAAGGAGCCACTAGAAGCAGGAAGATCGTTTATTTAATCCATTCAGTCAGCAAATGAGTGACACTATGCTGGTAACCAAGATAGGTAAATACTGGTCTCTGACCCCAGAGAATTCACTGAAGAAAGACAGATGAGCAAATAAATAACTACAAATTGTGCTAAATGTTAAGGAGAAAATGTACAAGGAGGAGGTAGAGCGTTAAGGTGCAGTGACTTAATTTAAATAGGATGGCCAGGGAAGCATGTTCTGACATGTGACATTTAGGCTGAAACCTACAGGATTAGAAGGAATCAGCTGCTGGAAGAGTTGGCAGAAGCGTCTTTCAGACAAGAGGAAGAAGCTGTGAATGGTTCTAGGGTAGGAAATAACACATATGTTTAAGAAACTGAAAGGCCTTTCTGGCTGAAGTCTAGTGAAAGCATAAGAGACTGTTAAAAACTGAGAACAAACTGAGGGTTGATGGGGGGTGGGAGGGAGGGGAGGGTGGGTGATGGGTATTGAGGAGGGCACCTTTTGGGATGAGCCCTGGGTGTTGTATGCAAACCAATTTGACAATAAATTTCATATATTGAAAAAACAATGTAAGGAATTTGAATCAAATTCAAAATATAATGGAAACCAATGAAGTGTTTTTATTTTATTTTTTTTAATGTTTATTTTTGAGAGAGACAGAGTGAGAAGGGGAGGGGCAGAGAGAGAGGAAGGCACAATCTGAACAGGCTCCAGGCTCTGAGCTGTCAGTACAGAGGCCAATGTGGGGCTCGAACTTGCGGACCACGAGATTATAACCTGAACCGAAGTCAGAGGCTTAACTGACTGAGCCACCCAGATCCCCCCAATGAAATGATTTTAAACAACAGAGTGATATGATCAATTTAGTCACTCCCATTGCAGTGTGGAGATTGGATTGAGAGAGGGAAAGTATTTAATGGTATTTAGAAAAATTTGGAAATAATACAGGCCTGGGGAGGTGAGGACCTGAATAGGGTCCTCAGTATGGACTAGTAAGGAAAAATGAATGAAAGAGATATGCTAAAAGGGGAAAAAACTGTGGTGTCTGGGTTTAGAGAGAAACAAATGAAAACAGAACCATGGGTTCCAACTTAGGTTAATGAAGGAATGAATCTAGTTGAAAGTATATTTATTTCAAGTTAGTAGCAATGATGGTACCTCAGAGACTATCCAGAGAAATAGGCACATGAGAAAAGCTGGAGATGCAATTTGGCCATGTAATTGCCTCATGGAGGTAACAGCTGGATAACAATCAGGAGAAATAAATCTCAGAGATAATATAGAGAAGAAAAAGCAATGACCAAGACCTTTTAGCCTAGATTCTTAATCTGTTTAGTCAATTTCATTACTTTGATTGTTTTATCAATCTTTGAGTTAATGCTAATCCCCTTAAGGTAAAATGAGAAAGATTGTGGTAGGTAAAATGAGAAAGATTTTACCATTTTATGGATAGATGTTGCATATCATACATAAGTCACTTCTCTTTAATTGATAAATGTAATATAATTCCTGAAGAGATGTTTTTGTGGGAAGGTGTTGGAGGAAATGATTGACAGCATGATCTTAAAGTTCTTCCAGAAGAATAAGAAGAGAATAAGGAGAAATAGGAGTTGGAAAGGATGTGGTGAAATGAATGGCTTTTTTTTTTTTTTTCACTACCTACGTATTTGTGTAAATTGGGCCAATTCTTCTGAAAGAAAATTCTAAGAGGGTTCATTATTAAGATTCCACTGAATTTTGGTTTAGGAAGATAGGATGCAGTGGAATACTATGTGGTCATTTAAAATAATACTCCTAGAATAATATGCTGACAAGGGAAAATGTTGAAAATACATTGCTAAATGAAATGAAACTTGATATTAAAGAGTATTAAGACCAAACACCGTTAAAATGTAAATCATTAAGCACGTGGCATGGCGTGTACTAATTCTGTAATTGGAAGGAAGGAGGCTAATTAAGACGTGAGGGCAGGTAGTCAGCTACCCAAATTGTACAGAGGACAGTGAAGGCTAAGATTATTAGATCTGACAAAGAAGGGGATTGAGAGGTTATTTGCTGTTCTTTGTAATAGCAGAAGCATTGTGCTCTGCATCAGAATGTTTGACCTGTAGTCTAATGTTTTCTTCCTCATGATCTTGGACAAATCACTTCATCTAAATATAAAATACAGGTATATGTGCTGAACTATAGATAATAGTACATGTCCTATATATTTCATAAGATTTTTTTGTGGCTGTCAAAAGAACTAATATAGAAATACCCCATAAGTTATAAAAAGTGTCAAATGTAAAGTAGTATTGTTCCAAGAGAGCTATGGGAGCTTAAAATAGAGATTGGGTGATGAAATAGGGGCAAGAAATACTAAATTACTCATTTGAGAAGCTCAGTAATACAGAATGGAGGGAAGTAGAATAGTAGGTAGGCATGACAATAGGATAGAGGAATGGAAACATTAAGGGAGCAGAGGAGAAAATACATTAAATAGTCAATAATCAAGTAACAATTAGTGAGTCTATTTGGTATGCATAGTAGAGATCGTAGAAGTATTATAGCACCAGGGTCTTGTGCTCACAAGGGAGATTATGGTGAGATTAGAGAAAAAAAGACATTTAGAAGATTGTATACTAGATCATGTGGCACCAGCCATAAGAGCTACAAGAATTTAAGTATAATGAGAAGAATACATCTTATATATACTGATATTATGCCATTATTATATATAATGGTATATCAGAACGAACTATGATAATCTGGGGAAGCCTAAAGGAGCAGATAGAGCTTGAACTGGTTGCTGGACTGGGGAGAGAATTTAGATGTATATTCTAGATGAGGAGACTAGCCTGCCCAAACAAAACATGTGAGAATGACTTAGATGTCTATGAGGAATAAAGTAGAAAGATGTGGGATAGATTTGGGAATGCACAAAATCTGAATGATAAAATACCTACTTTATAACATTGCAAATTATAATATGGCTGAGTTTGTCTTTCCCCAAATACATAATGGAATTACTAACTACCTTATAGCTATCATATTTTTAGGTGTCTATTTCTAGGCAGAAAAGTTTTACCTGAATACAAAGGCAGTGTCAGCAAATTTTGTACCTAGGAAGTACAGTCATCACAGTCAGAAGTTATAAATCCATATTCCAAAGTGCTAAATTCAGATTGATTATATACTATTAGAGAATAAATACGGGCTTTTCCTAGACAGAATACATAACTACTTAAAGTGATAGGAAAGATAGTTAACCTCTAAAAAAAAAGCTCTGTAGGATCTTTCACAGCATCAGAAATTACTATCATTAAGACATTCTTTTGTATTACCTATCTTAGGCCACTATTAAAGTATTGTTATTAAATAAGAAGGAAACTGACATGGAGGGGGAAGCAAAGCTCTCTCTTCTGTTAACAATTATTATTGTTAAATTATTAAAAAATTATTAAAAATTAAAAATTTTTAAATAAATTATTTAAAAAATTATTTAAAAAATAACAATTCTAGGTTGATGGGGGGTGGGAGGGAGGGGAGGGTGGGTGATGGGTATTGAAGAGGGCATCTTTTGGGATGAGCACTGGGTGTTGTATGGAAACCAATTTGACAATAAATTTCATATATTAAAAACAATAACAATTCTATCAGCAGATTAATTAGCTGTTACTTGTGTATACCAAGGTTCTCAGATCTAAGTACAGAGAATCAGTATAAGACAAATTAAGTTTAATAAAGGAACGGGAAAGAGGTAGATTTGAGGTGGCAGTGACTAGGGGCAGCAGAGAGATCCCTGGACACATACAGAAAGGATGTAAGAAACTTGAGAGGCAAAGATAGATGGACAGAAGGAGACAGATATCAAGGCTTAATTTCTACTACGAGTTTGCCCTATAAGTGATCTATTTTGTAGGTATAAAATGAGAGTTAGATGTGTATGTACCTCAAGAGAATATTTAAGGTGAATGCTTAAAAAAATGCTAGGTATCTATATTAGTTTTTTGAATCATAGTTTAAGCTAATTGTTTAGAATTTGCATCTAAACTGAAAGTATTTTCTCTTGATAGAGGTTAATGAACTTGCAAAGGCCTTAAACAAAGTCACCAATGAAAAAGTTGTTGTTGATGATATAAAACCTATACTGAAAGGCTTGGGGATTTATTTGCCAGAGGAAGAATTGCAGGAGATGCTTACATCCATTTCTCTTGATAGTAAGTATTTCTTTTCTGAGTCATTTGTTACATATCACACCTGTGTTTACTTTCACTCATAAACCCACAGAGCTGATTGATTAGGAATCAAATGCAATGAGTTCAACAACATTAGACTTTCCCTATTAGGCTTGGGTGAGAATTTGCTTTGGATTATTCTCATATTGAATTATCCTAGGGATGTATAATCTTCCTGTCTTCATCCCATTGCTTTGCCTCCTGAGGTTTGAATCATACGTTTTTATTGGACAGGAGCTGTGCAGCTCTCTCAAGCCCCTGAAATGCAGGGCCAAGCCTTAGTGTGGTGACACACACTTACCAGTTTGGTTTCCCCACAGTCCTCAAAGGGCTACAGTGGTGTTTTTGGAATCCTGCCAGTGGGAGGTTTAACTTACATGCAAAGCAAAGGGGTACTTTTCTTCTTCTTCAGTTCCAAATACATGGCCAATAAAAAACAAAAGATGCACACTTCCTTTACTAATATATCTTTGCTTATAAGTATATATATAGTCTCCATTAGGTATTTCGGTTGGGGTTTGGTTTATGGTACTTGTAGGGAATATCTTCTTCCTTCGTAACATAGATAGTGGTAGTAGGACTTGTAATGCTGAAAAATTCAGAGAATGTCACATACCAAAAAACACTGGTCCCAAGTGGTTAAAATATATGTAAAATTCATAAAACACTCATTGGCTCTACAACAAAAAAGACTGCAAGAGTTATCATAATCATGTTCCTTTTTATAGTCTGAGGTGTGTTTAGCAGAATCAGAGTTAGAAAACAGGACTAACTTGGTTCTGAAGATTTGGTAAGCATGCATATCTTTTGACCTCATCCCTTTGTATCTTTGGGTTAAAGACCATTCATTTCTTGATGTTTCATTTTCAGATGAGGGGAAAGTGAACTTAAAAGATTTCCTGACTCAGTTAATGAAAATACCATATTTTACAAAAGTTCAAAGTAAGTGAGAATTTTTTAACAATAAAAATTTTGAGTGGAATCCTTTAGTTTTGACTATATGCATTTGTGCAGTTTTCTAATGCTGAAGCACATCATGTATATAACAAATGTACTCTGGATGATGAATCAGTAAGGGATCCTAGTCCTGACCTTTTCTTGACTTAAATTTTATGAACTTATAGTATTTTTCCATCACTCAAAAGGGATTAACTAAGTGTTAATAGCTGAATGAATAAGGAAACCATAAAAAGGATGAGATCATGCCATTTGAGACAACATAGATGGACCTAGAGGGTATTATGCTAAGTGGAATAAATCAGACAGAGAAAGATGAATGCCATATGATTCAAATTATAAGTGGAATCTAAAAAAAGCCAAACAGGGGCACCTAGCTGGCTTAGTTGGTAGAGCATGTGACTCTTGATCTCAAGCTTTTAAGTTCAAGACCCAAATTGGGGGGGCGCCTGGGTGGCTCAGTCGGTTAAGCATCCGACTTCGGCTCAGGTCATGATCTCACGGTCCGTGGGTTCGAGCCCCGCGTCGGGCTCTGTGCTGACAGCTCAGAGCCTGGAGCCTGTTTCAGATTCTGTGTCTCCCTCTTTCTCTGACCCTCCCCTGTCATGCTCTCTCTCTGTCTCAAAAATAAATAAATGTTAAAAAAAAAAAAAGACCCAAATTGGGTGTAGAGTTCACTTAAAAATACAAAGAAGAATTATAAATAAATAAATAAATAAATAAAGCCAAACAAACAACAAATAAATAAATAAGCAAATAGCAGAATCAGACCTATAAATACAGAAACAACTTCGTGGTTGCCAGAAGGGAGGGTCTTGAGGGTTGGACAAAAAGGGTGAAGGTGAGAGGGAGATACAGGCCTCCAGTTATGAAATGAATAAGTCACAGGAATAAAAGGCACAGCATAAAGAATACAGTCAATGATATTGTAATAGTGATGTAATGGGACAGATGGTGGTTACCCTTGTGGTGAACAGAGCGTAACGTATAAACTTGTCAAATTACTAAGTTGTATACCTGGAACTAATGTAACATTGTGTGTCAGCTATACTAAAAAAAAAAAAAAAAATCAATGTTACCTTTTCTTTTTTTATCCTATTATATGTTCATAAAAATGGGATTTTATCATGAGAAGATTAACTATTGAAACATGTAGGAATATGTTGAAACATACAAGCTTCCTCCATATTTTGTAAGAGGTATTCTTCTCATTATTCCACTGCCTTAGCCATGAGGCATTGAATGTAATCTGGTTTTAATGTGTTCATTTAATTGACATCTCCAACTGTGAGATATCTGTGATATCTGTGGAACTTCTGGGTCTCCTTGGAGCCTTTGTTCTTGAGATTAATTGAAATGGCTTAATTTCCTCTAAATTTTAATTCCCGAGATTGAAACTGAACAAAATTCAGAAGGCCTAATTTAGGTAGCTACAAAAATGAAATTATTCCCTAGATTGTAGGTGTTTAGGATGTAACCAAAATGGTATGTTTTTTCAACTGACAAAATATTTTGTCCTTAATCTCTGGTTTTCTGAATGGGATCTATAAAACTCTCCTAGGTATGTGGTTTATAAGCAAATCTCTTACAGGATTAATGTTTATGATATGATAGTGTTTATCATAATACATTTAAAATTTGTTTTCTTACTTGAACAATTGAACCATGATACTTTCAGAAATGAATGTTACCTTTTTTTGGTATTGATAGCAGTGCTGATCCTTCCATTATTTGGGGGACTTTTTGTATGTATGTGTTGGATATATCCAAGTATCCATTGAATGAAAAAAATTAAGAATAGTCACATCAAACTATGGCTGGTTATCTAATTTTTGGCAAGAGAATTGCTAGAATTACTTTTATGCTTAGTTATCCTAGCTTTAATGGAATTCCCAGCCTCTGATATGCCAGAGATGAGTATAAGCGGATGTCCTGAGATTCCTTTATATGTAATCATTCCTCAATCTCAAATTAAATATTTACAATGCCCTGTTTAGCCTAGTGCCTAAACGTTCTATGAAATCAGATAGCCTGCACTTCACACTTGGCTTTACATTTAATAACTGTGTATGCTTAGACAGACTAGCCTCTCTAAGGCTAGGTTTCCTTATCTGTTAAATAAGGGAAATATTGGTAGCAACCTCACAGAATCTTTGTATTAAAATGGGATGGTGGAGGGGTGCCTGGGTGGCTCAGTCAGTTAAGCATCCGACTTCAGCTCAGGTCATGATCTCGCGGTCTGTGGGTTCAAGCCCCGCCTAGGGCTCTGTGCTGACAGCTCAGGGCCTGGAGCCTGCTTTAGATTCTGCGTCTCCTTCTTTCTCAGCCCCTCCCCCACTCTCACTCTGTCTCTGTCTCTCTCAAAAGTAAATAAACATTCTAAAATTTTTTTTAAATGATAAAATGGGATGGTGTGTATAAAGCACTTAGCATAGTGCTTAGCAAGCACTAAGCTGAATACTTAATAAGTGGTAGAAGTAGCAGTAGTAGTACTACTAGTAGTAATTATTGTCACTCAGGACCCACTGAATATTGCATATTTTTTAACTTCGTATATTGCATATTTTTTTGAATATAGAAAAAGAAGGCCCCTTGAAAACTTTGGCCGCCATTAGGAAAAATGAGGTCACTCCTGATGATCTAGACTCCATGATGAAAAATATAGGAGTTCCATTATCCCAAGATGCGATTCAAAGATCCCTGAAGAATGTGGCTATCACGGGTGAGCATTTAACATTTCTAGGTATCCTTTATCTTAGCTGACATGCATGTGTTTGAACTTTTCAAGAATCCTTAAAGGGTTTATCCACTTCATGGATTATCCGAGCTCTTTTCTACCAACTACCCACTTGGGTTCTACTTATTTTAAGTAGCATCATACAGAGGAGGATCTATACGGTAGGAGGGTATGTGTCTGAATGATACGCATGAGTCTGTCTTTTTGATGGAATCTACAAAATATCAAACGTTTTTCAGTATAGCAATTATAGTTGCCAATCTCTGTTCATATTCCTTGTTCTCTGACATGCATTTTTTCTTTCAGAAGATGGGAAAGTGAATTTAGAAGGGTTCATTGGCAATTTAGTCAATTCAGGATTTTCATTTCTACCTGAAAGTAAGAATTTTCAGTTGAATGGAGATAGCTAATGATATGTAGGTTATAGATCTCTTGGGAAAACCCTAGCTAGATTTTGAGATGGTCTTAAACTGATTTACCACTGGCATAATTGTCTAGTATCTTTACCTCCACACATGTCAAATGTGTATGTAGCACATGAGAACATGCCCTTTAGAGAGCTCTAGTTACCTCTTCTGCCTAGTCTGAGACCAGAGTCTTAACTGCAGTTATCTTTCCACTGAGGACCTTGTGAAGAAAAAAATCACATTAATTAAAATGACTAAACCAGCACTTAGAATTACACTGTTTGCAAGTTACTCTACTTTAACTCAAGTGTAATTGTGTGAGACATATTAAAATGATAAATAGTGGGTTCCTGATATTGATTTACAATAATTCTTCTTTAAGAAATGAGTGAAAATCTTTGTTACTGTTAGGAAAATTTTTCTTCAGGTTTGTTTTTTTTCTTTTGTTATTTCTTTTTTTTTCTCTTTTTTTTTTTTAATTTTTTTTTTTTTTTAACGTTTATTTATTTTTGAGACAGAGAGAGACAGAGCATGAACGGGGGAGGATCAGAGAGAGAGGGAGACACAGAATCTGAAACAGGCTCCAGGCTCTGAGCGGTCAGCACAGAGCCCGATGCGGGGCTCGAGCTCACAGACTGCGAGATCATGACCTGAGCTGAAGTCAGCCGCTTAACCGACTGAGCCACCCAGGCGCCCCATCTTTTGTTATTTCAACGTTGTTTTCTTTGGTTATTTCTTTGTATGGGCTCCATGTTTTTGCCCCTAGTTTCTCTTTATACACTAATTCAAAGTTTAATTTTAGCACAATGTTTGTCAATTATAATGTTAAGGACCCTTTTCTTCTTTGGGTTTGCATAGTATTTCTGTAACCTTAGGCCTCTGAATTCTCTGATAAGCTGCCCTTTCTTGCCACGATGGTGCTGAAAAGGAAGGAATGATTTACATTTTGCACGTGTAAGTGAGAAGAATATCTCTGACACCAAGCCAAAATTATACACACATTCAAACCACTTCATATCGTCCATTTTTAAGTGCCCTCTATGGTTGCAGAAATTCAAGGTTTACTTCTTTGACCATGTCCACCTACTTTTGGATAAGCACATATATGTAGCTTTGATAAGCAAAAAAATATTTATGAAGAGATGTTTTGTAGAGATGCCTGGGATCCAGACCTGAGCTGAGATCAAGAGTCGGATGCTTAATTGATTGAGCCACTCTGGCGTCCCTAGAAATGCCTTTTTTGAGACAACTTCCTAATAGTATATATCAACTGCTTTTGGGAACTGGTGTTAAAAATGGCCATATCAAGGGGCGCCTGGGTGGCGCAGTCGGTTGAGCGTCCGACTTCAGCCAGGTCACGATCTCGCGGTCCGTGAGTTCGAGCCCCGCGTCAGGCTCTGGGCTGATGGCTCGGAGCCTGGAGCCTGTTTCCGATTCTGTGTCTCCCTCTCTCTCTGCCCCTCCCCCCGTTCATGCTCTGTCTCACTCTGTCCCAAAAATAAATAAAAAACGTTGAAAAAAAAAATTAAAAAAAAAATGGCCATATCAAGAGTGTCACTATATCTTCAGAAGATGTTGCCCATTAGATTATTTAGTGATGAAAAGTGTCTTGAAATTTAGATGATTGATTGATTGATTGATTGATTTTTTAGAGAGAGACAGGGCAGGTGTGCTCGCCAGCAGGGGAGGGGCTGAGGGAGAGGGAGAAAGAATCTTAAGTAGGCTCCATCCTGAAGCCTGATGTGGCTCTCCATCCCACAATTGACCATGAGATCCTGATCTGAGCTGAAATCAAGAGCTGGATGCTTAACTGACTGAGACACCCAGGCACTCCTTGAAATTTAATATCAGAAAAAAAAAATCTCTCTTCCAAAGACCAGTGTGCTTCTTTGTGTAGGTAATAACCCGAGTTCCCCTTTATGCCTTAGCTTCCAAAAAGTTTCAGATCTAAACTTAATATTTAAGCACTATTAACCATGTTGGCCTTGTTTGTTATTTACTACCTTTTTCTCATGTGTTTTTGATGCTCACATTTCTAATTATGATTGTTATATTTTCTATTTCTCCATGAAATTTTGTCAGTTCTGTTATATACTTTTTAGAGTCTCTAATTTGGCTCATCTGCATTTATGATTGTTATATCTTCCTGATGAATTGGCTGGCAGAGAATACCGAATGTATCATTTTGGAAGAGAAATCACTTTTTCCTCTGAGTACAAGCTGAAAATTGATTCCCCATTCTATGGCTACATGACTCCTTATTTACCACATTTTTTTAATGTTTATTTATTTTTTTGAGACAGAGAGAGACAGAGCATGAACGGGGGAGGGTCAGAGAGACAGGGAGACACAGAATCCGAAGCGTGCTCCAGGCTCTGAGCTGTCAGCACAGAGCCCGACACAGGGCTCGAACTTACAGACTGTGAGATCATGGCCTGAGCCGAAGTCGGACCCTCAACCGACTGAGCCACCCAGGTGCCCCTACCACATTTTACATAGTGGCTCCTAACTGTTCCCTCAACATCAGCCAGTAACACTTCTTGTCTAATATCATATGGGCTGTACTGGGTTAAATGTTCCTGTGCTTATAGCCATATTCTCTTTAAAATGATCAAAAGAACATGTTTCTATTTCTGATAGAAGAACTGAAAGTGTGCATCTGAATACATGTCAAAAGACTCTTCTTTTCACACTGAAATGGAATATAGCGATGTGAAGATAATAGGAAGTATTTTTCTGAAATTGAAAATTATTAGCATTTCCCATTCTCATAGCTTTTACCGCTTCTATTTTTCTCCTAGGAAGTAAGGTTGATGACAGCAACTTAGACACTTTTCTAGGAAACATGAAGATGGAGATGTCAGGTAAAGAATTTTGTAAGATTCTGAAGCACCTGTCAGTTGAAGGTGACATTTACATAGACATCGTTCACATGGTTCTATGTTGTGAGAAGTCTTTTTATTAATGTAAACTTCTTAGATATAAAATTCTTATAGAAAGAACCATAGAAAATGATAAAAAATAATAAAAAATTACCTTAAGTGTTATGCTTTAGGCTCTCTTCCTTGAGAATAAATTTTATGGTTTCCAAAAGTTCCATTTGGGAGGTGTGGAAGAAAGATGGAAATGTATTTGCTTTGTTAGTACTTTAGATCCAAACTTACGTTTCTAGGAATACTTTGGCAACCTTTCCTCTGTATCACTGATTCAAAAAGCATCATTAAGATCCCACAATATTCTTTTTATTATTTAAAAAAAATGTTAATGTTTTCTATTTTTGAGAGACAGAGAGACAGAGCATGAACAGGGAAGGAGCAGAAAGAGAGGGAGACACAGAATCCAAAGCAGGCTCCAGGCTCTGAGCTGTCAGCACCGAGCCCGACGAAGGGCTCGAACTTTGGGAGCGGGGTAGCACCCTAAACTGCCACCGTTACCATGTATACCCAGTCCAATCCACCAAGAAAGGCCTGGCACACAACATTCTGTTCTTTAAACTTTTTTTTTCAATTTTTCCTCCTTTCTCCTTTTAAAATGCTATTCTGCACTTTGAAAACAGAATCAAGACATGATGAAGAATCAGCTTCTGAAGAAAAGGATTACTATAGAATAAATACAGCTGTATTACACTGCTATTAAATAGCTCAATGCAGGAAAAAATTTACAAGATACAAGTTTGTTTTTTTTTTTACAATATTAAAAGGCAGGAGTTTCAACTTTATAAATCTAAGAACATTTTATGCATAGGGTAACGTGCATTACTGTTATTTAAGGAAACACTGACAAATCCTTTAACTTGCAAATCTGATTAAAAAATATCAAAATGTTGAAAGTTGTGGAACAACCTACCCATTAAGCAATTTATCTACTATTTTTATATGATTACAAAATGTGAGGGGCACCTGCGTGGCTCAGCCGGTTTAGTGTCTGACTTCAGCTCAGTTCATGACCTGGCGGTCGGTGAGTTTGAGCCCCGCTTCGGGCTCTGTGCTGACAGCTCAGAGCCTGGAGCCTGCTTCGGATTCTGTGTCTCCCTCTCTTTCTGCCCCTCCCCCTCTCACGCTCTGTCTCTCTGTCTCTCAAAAATGAATAAATGTTAAAAAAAATCAAAATGTGATAAAAAGCCCTTATCTTGCCTCCCCCCTTTTGGTGATATGATCATACCTGGGACAGTCATAAGATTGGCCAAGGAGGGTGATGAGCGAGCAATGGGAACCACAGCTAGGACCAGACAGGGCTCCACAGGCAAGGGGAGCATGAAAGAGGAAGGGCCTAACTGATATCGACAGGGAACTGGATGTGAAGGAAGCAGGACTAAATGAATCAGTCTGTAAAAATAGAATTATACAGGGAAGATGACTGCTCATGTCCCAGACCCCCTAGTTTGCAGAGAAGTGGGAATAGAGGTGAAGTAGTCCTAACATGGACTTTATAGACCAGGGCAGGTAATAAAAGCATTCTGAATGGAAATACTGGTGTGTGGGGTTATGTACCTGGTGGGGTGGAGCATAGAAAAGAATATGAAGGCATGGGCGGGGGTGGGGGGGAGAGAAATACAGTTGTAGTAAAAATCATGGGAAATTGTTGATTTCTTATGCTGTTTCACAGTTAAGAATTTCATGTGTTTGAACCTCATTATGATCTCTGTAATTTTTACCTCATTTTACAGCTGATGGAAGAGTTGAACCTAATAAACTAATGAATAAAGCTGAAACTGTTACAGGTAAGAAGTTGATATAAAACTGAGAGAGCAATGCTTTAAACTTTTTTTAATGTTTTATTGATTTGCGAGGGGGGGAGGGGCAGAGAGATGGGGAGACACAGAATCAGAAGCAGGCTCCAAGCTCTGAGCTGTTAGCACAGAGCCAGATGCAGGGCTCGAACCCACGAACCATGAGATCATGACCTTAGCTGAAGTCAGACACTTAACCAACTGAGCCACCCAGGCACACCTGAGATAGTAATGCTTTTAAAACATATTTTTGCAAGAGTATTCTCAGCAATATTTTTTAAATTATTGAAGTATAGTTGACATACAACGTTATACTAGTTTCAGGTGTGCAATGTAGTGGTTCAATAATTATCTACTTAACTAACTGCTCACCATGGTAAATGTCGTTACCATCTGTCATCATGCAACGTTATTATGATATTACTGACTATATTCCCTATGCTGTACTTTTCATCTTTGTGACTCTGTTCACCTATTTCATGTATCCCCCCCACTCCCCTTTCCTCTGACAACAAACAGTTTGTTCTCTGTATTTATGAATCTATGGTTTAAGAAAGTGCAACTGGGGGGAGAAATAGAGATAAAGATCTCTCTCTCTCTCTCTCTCTCTCTCAAAAGAAGGTTTAAGTGTTCTTGCTGCCTGCTGCACACCCCCATCATCTCTACCCTCAACCCTTCTTTCTAATCAAACCCTGATAGGAGGTAAGATAGAAGAAAAACTCTAGATGTGTTGATGGGATGGGAGTGAGGGTATAGAAAAAACCAAGGAGACCTTTTGTCGTGCTTCCTGTTTGGAACTCTGGGATGTCACCACCTCACTGAGTGTCCAGACAGGATGCCATTTTCACCAGAATAGATATTGCGGTATGGTGTTCTTAGGCAGAGGGAGGGCTGGAAACAGGCCACCGCTTTGCCCCCTTTGGCTTTGTGTGGTATGAAGGATATCCAGTTTTCCCACGTACTCCCAGTAAGCAATGTAGAAGGTTTCTCAGAGATGGGGGTCAGTGGGTCTGCCATGGGACACCAAGTCAAAGGGAGAGGTGATCCCTCCAGAGGCTATGGAGTAGACAGTATGGTCTGGGGACTAACAGAATACTTGACTGAGACACAGAGGACCTCATCACCAGTGAATGCTAGGGCTTAGCCAACCAAGTTAGTGAAGGAAGGACCAAAGAACCTTGACTTTGCTAAAAAACAAAACAACAACGACACAGACCACAACGACACAGACCACAAGTTTCTCAGGCCATCAGCTTCAGCAGGAGATGTCAGGACTCATGAAATGTGGATTTTGTTGAAGAGGCTATCGAGAATCCAGAGGGCAACCCAAGGTCTGGCCGCCCTCCTTTACGGGCAGCAGGACCCCCAAGCTTTCCCTGATACTACAAGGAGGCCTCTCAGAGCGGAAGTGCGGAAAGGTTTGAAAAACTGAGAATTTCCCAAAATAAACTAGGTCAACCAAAAAGGAACTTTTTATTTTAAACCGGAAGAAACTAGGTTAACTCTATTTTTTAAGTTTTTGTTTAAATTCCAGTTAGTTAACATACAGTGTGATACCAGTTTCAGATGTGAAACTGTTTCTCCTCCATCACCTGTTTCTCCTCCCCTCACCCACTCCCTTCAGGTAGTTAACGGACTTTTCCCCTCCTCTTCTTACCAAACAGGATACGGGAAGAAGGAGGAAAGGGAGCTTCCTTGTGTCATTTTTTTTTTCCCCTTTCAACCCTCTGGTTCACAGTAAAACGAAATGTTAGATTTTCAGGTTTGCTTTATAAAAAGTAGCTTTTGAAAATTAAAAAAAAAACCCTCTTTCCTCTGAGTTATATAAATTCTATGGCTGAATAGAAAAGTTTTATGGAAGAAAAGGAATATGAAAAAGAAAAATACATGAGTACAATTTACAATGTCATACCTGTACCACATGTTTCAACATGGCAGGATGTCACTCACAGCTGCTTCAAGGGGAAAAGATTTTGACCTAGCTTTTATATTATTATGGAGATAGGTATTCCAGATGTATAAGCCAAATCAGAAAAGTGCTTCTTTATGAAACTTAAGCAGTTTCATGAATTCCATTTCTCTTTCTCTGTGATTTGAATTTTGCCTTGTCTTTAGCTAACAGGAAGCTGTATCATTATGAAATCTTACCTTTCCAAGGTGAGATTGATGATGAATCAACAAACCACTCGCAATGTATCACTTATTGTCTTATTTCCTAATCATGTGATAAAGAATCCTGATACTCTCCAACATATGGATTCAATATAATTGAAATTATTTTATCTTGGTAGGTTGTTTTCTTTGGGGCTTTTATATTGATCTTATTGATATGAATTTTAACAAATTTTCCAAGACAAGAGACAGAATTTATTATTGCAGGTTAATTGTGAAATGCAGAATAAGAATGTAATTATTCTGTGATTTTGGTTAGCACAGGCAATGAATCTAGTTAGAGCTAAAAAAAAAAAAATGCTACTTTGGCTTAGATGTAGTTATTAAAATGTATCACGCGGGGCGCCTGGGTGGCTCAGTTGGTTAGGTGACCGACTTCAGCTCAGGTCATGATCTCCCTGTTCGTGGGTTCGAGCCCCACGTTGGGCTCTGTGCTGAATGCTTGCCTGCTTCAGATTCTGTGTCTCCTTCGCTCTCTGCCCCTCCCCTACTTTGCTCTGTCTCGCTCTGTCTCTAAAAAATAAATAAATGTAAAAAAAAAAAAATTAAAACAAAACGTATCAAACGTCTGCTACATACCTGACAGAGTTCTAGCTCTTTTCATAAGTGTTATTTTATCTTCACAGAAGCTCTGCGAGATAGTCTCATCTTTGTTTCATACAACACAAAACTAGGACTCAAAGTCAGGTTATTTACCTAAGTTCCAGTAGATAATATATAGTAGAGAACAATATTCAACCCTTGTGTTCTTACTCCAACCATGGTGATTTTCTCATTTCACCGGAACTGCCTATTTATTTTTCTTAAAAATTTTTAACATTTAGTTTCTTTTGAGAGACAGAGACAGAGCATGAGTGGGGGAGGGACAGAGAGAGAGAGAGAGAGAGAGAGAGAGAGAGAGAGAGAGAGAGACATACAGACAGACAGACAGAATCTGAAGCAGGCTCCAGGCTCTGAGCCGTCAGCACAGAACTAGATGTGGGGCTTGAACCCAGGAACTGTGAGATCATGACCTGAGCTGAAGTCGGACACAACTGACGGAGCCACCCAGGCGCCCCCTGCCTGTTTCTATCATAAAAATTATACACTGGAAAGTAATTCTGTTCCTTTAGAAGTTTATGGGGTATATGGTTATTTTTCCAAAAAGGTTTAAGAGAAGTGAGCTTAATTCTAACCATATTGAAGCTCTGCCTTAAACTGAAACATGTTCCATGGATCTTGCATATTTCTGCCAAGTCTATAATGAATGGGTAAAATATATGGAACATTTCAGCATTAGTAGGCATTTTCATATTTTTTTCTCTTTCCCTAAGGAGAGACAGTAGCTGTCAGAGACCTGGACAAGATACTAGGGAACATGGGCTTTGAACTCACCAAAGAAGATTCTGGAGAGATGAAAAGAAAACTTCCACTTTATGGTGACTCATTTTAGATATAAAAAGTCTTTCAGGAAAATTTGGTCTTGAGGGTCTATGTAAGAGTTATTCTGAAACCAGATTAATTTTGTGATGTAAAATCTTAGGGAAAAATGTAGTTCTAGAACAAGAACTAATCCTGTCTTCCATTTTCTGAATGTATATAGAATACAAAGCACTTGACTAGATTGATTCCAAGACCATCTTTCACATCTGGGAATGTTGAGGAAGCACAGTTAAACGACGGAAAAGGAAATAAATGCAAGCCCACTGTGTACCCTTCTCACATTTCCCATCATTCCTCTCTTCTGACACAGCCCCATAATACTACTGAAAGTTCTCTCTGGGTACCAGTAACCTGCCATTTGCTAGTTGCATTAGACATTATTCACTTTTTATTGGAGCTTTCTACTGTCTTTTGTATCAGTGATAATTCTCACCTTCTTGAAATTATTCTCCTTTGGCTTCTGTGTTTTTTCCTCCTAACCTGGATCGTCTCATTTTTTGATTTTCATTTTGCATACTCTACCTGGGTAATCTCATCACTGTCTTTTGTTCAACCTATCATCTACATGCTTATGACTGTAAATCTGTGTTTCTATACAGCTTCAGACTGGTGTATCCAAATGCCTGCTACACATTTCTACTTGGATATTCCGTGGGACGCTTCTTTTTCTCAACTGAACTGAATTTAGAATTTAGAACTGAATTCAGTATTTTCCTGTCCAGTCTCCTAGTCCTGTATTCTCAATCTCATTTGTGCTCTCCCTATCCATCTATTCACCTAAGCTAGATATATGGAATTCATTTTTGATTCCCCCAATTCCTGTCAACCATGATCTGGATTATCTGTCACCTAATTTTGTAAGTTTTACCTTTATATAAACCTAAATTTAAAAATTACTGCACACAGATGGGTAGATGGATGGATATGTGACAAGCCAAGTATAGTAAAATGTTAAATAGTAGAATCAGATGGTGGGCATATGGGTGTTTATTGCACAGTTCCTTCAACTTTGCTATATGTTTACAAATTTTCATAATAAACCATTGGAAAAAATCCCATATGTAAATCCATCAGTTTCTCTCACTCCCTAGTACCACTGCCCTATTTTAGGTCCTTTCATTCCTGACTTCAGCTACTACAAGGGCTTCCACAAAATATTAGACATTAGAGTGATCCATATAAGATGCAAATCTGATGACATTCTGCACCAATTTAAAATCCTTTAATGGCTTTCAGTTTGGTACTTGGGAATGTCTCAAGTCCTTTTTATGGCAAACAAGTTCTTTCATTATCTGGGTTGGCCTTATCTGTCCAATCTAGTATTTTACCCTCACTAACATTGAACTTTTATTCCAAGCATACATATATCATGCTTTTTGTCGCATCTTTGTTTTGTTTATACTTTCCCCGCTATTCAGAGAGTTTCCCCTTCCCCTTTGTTTGACCTACTCCTCACCATTGCTTATTAGAGTTGAGGGCACTTTTTCTAGTAAGTTCTTTAAATACCCAGGCTCCATTAGATGTCTCTTCTCTGTGTTTCCACAATAACTGCATACATTTTTCATTATAATTGCCACATTGTGAAATGTATGCTTCTTTGCCTGTCTTGTCACTTTAATGTGACCTTAGAATAGAAAAGGTTATTCTGTATCTAGTACCTAGCAGAGTGTCTGGCCTATAAGTAAGCACCCTATAAATGTTGAGTGAGAGATGATAGAGTAAATGAGCGAAAAAGTGAATGATTCCTAAGGAAAACAAAAACTGCCTTTGGTCGGGCCACTAATACTTCTAATACATTGTAATCATTTGCAGCAATTCTGAGCAACAGGGAGAATCAGAGTATATTAGCAGTAAACCAGAGATGAAAATAGACTTTTCTTCACTAGAGACTCATACTTAAGAGTCATAGCATTACCAGAATTGAGGGCCTTTAGAGAATTAACTTGCATGGATGGTATTTTCTATCCTGTTTATAAGGACTAAAATAGCTGAGTAAAAGCATATTTTTCCATGGGCCAGACTTTATGGTTCAAGGGTCAAAGGCCAGCTTACTAAAATAGAATCAATGTCTTGGGGCACCTGGGTGGCTCAGTCGGTTAAGCGTCCGACTTCAGCTCAGGTCATGATCTCACAGTCCGTGAGTTCGAGCCCTGCGTCAGGCTCTGTGCTGACAGCTCAGAGCCTGGAGCCTGCTTCGGATTCTGTGTCTCCTCTCTCTCTTTGCCCCTCCCCTGCTCATACTCTGTCTCTCTCTGTCTCAAAGAAAAATAAACTAAAACATTAAAAAAATTTAAAAAAGTAACATAGAATCAATGTCATAAAACTAAGAATTAAGCAATTCAAGTGAGCCCAAATGGTGATGTGGAATAATGAAATTCAGCTTATTTCTGGTTTCTTATTTTATAATTTTTTAAAGAACCTGCTTTGTATCTCCATTATGTCTTATTTTTTAGCTAAAGGGAAGACTGATCTAAAAACATTGATAGATTCAGTACAAGTTATTACAGGTCAGTGAGAAATTACTATAAATATGAGATCCCAAGTCTACACTAAATTATATTTTTTCCTGTGATAAAGATTTTACTGAAGTATGAAACACGTAATTACTACATTGTATAATGTGTCCAGCTTAAGAATTATTACAAAGTGAACATACATATTTATCTATCACCTGGATGAAGAAATACATTATCAATAATACAGAAGATCCACTGTACCACTTCACAGTCATGTCCTCTGGACTCTCTGGAGGTAACTGCATCCTGTATTCTAGGACCACAGATTAGTTTCACCCGCTTTTGAAATTTGTATAAATGCAGTCATCTGATCTGTGTTCCATGATGTCTGACTTCTTTCATGTAACATTGTATTACATCTTATTCTCTGAGATTTGTCCACATTGTTGCATGTAGCGGCAGTTTGTTAATTTTCATTGCTGCATATTGTACAGTCTACCAAATTACAGTCAAGGAGATCTTTAGAGAATGTGCGGTAGTAGGTAAAATGATTTCTGGCTAGCTCGTTGTACCTGAATTGCCGTGCGATATTCCACTGCATCAGTATACCACAAGATATGTATCCAGTCTACCGTCACAGGACATTTCTAGTTTGGAGCAGTTATGAAGAACATATTGCTATGAATATTCTTGTATATGCCTTTTGGTGAACATATGTGCACAATTCTAGGCCATCCACCTAGAAATGAAATTTCTTTGTTGTAAGATGGGATTGTGTGTACTTGATTAGATATTGTCAATCCATTTTCTAAAGCAGTTGTACCATTTGACACATCAACCATTGCTTTACATCCTTGCTAATACTTGGTATTATCTCTCTTCTCCGTTGTAGCCATTCTGGTGAGCATGCTGTGGTATCCCACTGTTATTTTTGGATTTCCCTAATGATTAATGATGTTGAGCATTCATGTTTACTGGTTATTTGGATACCTCTACGATAAAGCTCCTTTCATGTCTGTTGCCTATTTGCTTGGATGTCTGTGTTCAGCATACTGAATTTTTAAAACATTTTTTATTTGTTTTTTAAATTCAAGTATATTTATCATAAGGTGTTATATTAGTTTCAGGTGTACATTCTAGTGACAGCTATACATTATTCAACAGCTCTATACATTACTCAGTCCTCATCAGCTAAGTGTACTCTTCAATCCTCATTACCTACTTCACTCATCCCCCAACCCACCCACCCATCTGCCTCCTGGTAACCATCGGTGTGTTCTCTGTACTTCAGAGTCTGTTCCTTAGTTTCTCTCACTCTTTTTTTTTCTCTTTGTTTGTTTTTTTCTTAAATTCCACATATGAGTGAAATCCTTTGATATTTGTCTTTCTCTGATTGACTTATTTCACTTAGCATTATAGTCTCTAGCTCCATCCATGTTGTTGCAAATGGCAAGATTTCATTCTTTTTATGGCTGAATAATATTCCATTACATATATATTCCATTATATATATATTCCATTACATATATATTCCA
>NW_026526876.1:29112750-29182411 GCF_024362965.1 Panthera pardus | reverse complement strand
TACTCATAATCTAAGTGTATTTCTTACCATGCATTATGGTCACAGAAGTTTGAAAGCTGAATGAAATTGAAACAATACCAGATCCCTGCTTTAATGAGCTTAAAATCTATTTAAATTCCATTTTATTTCTTAACTTTGCAGAAAGTAAAAAGATCTTAAAAGATGTAATTGATGTTTTCATTAATTCACCTAAACCATCAACACCATTCAATAGTAAGTATGGTAAAAGAATGAAAATTAAAAGTAAATTTCTAAGATCATTCAATGGTATTCTTTTTCTAAAATATAGTTTGTTTTCCCCTGTATTTTTAATTCCTTAAGTTTTCTTTGCTGTATCAAGATGTTATAATCTGCTTTCTTATTCCTTATCATATTTAATCTGTGCTTTGACTGTAATGAATTATTTAGAATTACATTCCTAGAATATGCTTTCTTAAAGCAAAATAGTTTGTCTCAGTATATGCTCCAGTATAAGGTACACATTTTCTCCCCTGGTGAATCTAATACAATTTTCTCTCACCTCCAATAATTTCCATATGCTTCTTTTTCTCCCCTATAGTGAAACGTTGAAAAAAAGTACAAAAAAAAAAAAAAGGATTTACTGCATGTAATACTAGTAGGTAGGCTAGCAAGAAAGAGAGGCTTTCTAATGCCTAGGAGAGGGTGTGACTGTTTTTCAGTGCATAACAGATTTATATTTTTCAGTTTTCCTTTTGCCAACTAGCTGGGTTCTATTTTTGATATTTGACTTCATTCTAAGAGCTATTTATTATCAAGCTGTTCTTGAAATGCTTTACAGTCTATGAAAGACTGGAGCATGTAGTAGATAAACCTTTGAGGAGAAATAGTTAATAAATAAAAGCAAACTTCTACAAAATGTTGCAGAAACTCAACTTTTAGCTGGCTAGGGGTATGTTAAATTTTGCTTATTGTTGGGGCGCCTGGGTGGCGCAGTTGGTTAAGCGTCCGACTTCAGCCAGGTCACGATCTCGCGGTCCGTGAGTTTGAGCCCCGCGTCAGGCTCTGGGCTTATGGCTCAGAGCCTGGAGCCTGTTTCCGATT
Source organism: Panthera pardus (assembly GCF_024362965.1). Lineage (NCBI taxonomy): Eukaryota > Metazoa > Chordata > Mammalia > Carnivora > Felidae > Panthera > Panthera pardus. The sequence goes on along the minus strand of NW_026526876.1, from coordinate 29,181,349 downwards.
CTGTGTCTCCCTCTCTCTCTGCCCCTCCCCCGTTCATGCTTTGTCTCTCTCTGTCCCAAAAATAAATAAAAAATAAATAAATAAATAAAATTAAAAAAATAAATTTTGCTTATTGTTTAAGTGACTTCTGAAAACAGAGCCCACTGACATGTTTTGAAAGCCCTCTAACTCAGAATTCCTTTTGTAATGCATCTACTCTGTGCAGGTTAGGGTGTTAAGTCTAAAAAAGGGCTTTGCCTCAACTTCCTCATCAGTTCTCTATTCTTGACATGTTTACAGATTTATTTAAAGAGATTACAACTCTTGATAAGATCAGAAATGATAAGATGCCTATAAATGAGCTGAGGTCCCAACTCCGGAAGGCTAGAATTCTATTAAGCAACAAGACGTTCCAGGAAATTCTGGGTCAAGCATCTATTGATGGTGAGTTCTTTTTAAAAGAACAATCTCTGTTGAAGTCCTAGTTTTACTGTGTGCTTGGCGTATGTTTTATATATGTATGTTTTAGATAAACTAGGTCTTAGAAACATAATGAGAATGTAGGCATACTGAGAACAAATTAAAATTAATATTTTTTTACTCTTGGAAATATTTTTAAGAGTCACCCTCTGTCTGGCATCACATTTGTAAAATGTATACATCAATATTTAAGACAAATAATACGGTTAGAATTTTTTCTTGTTTTAAGGGAATAGATTTGTGGTAAAATTATTTTAAATTGATTAGTTTTTACCTGGCTAATTTTCAGACATTAACAAAATTTGTCCCCCCCCCCCCCCCCAACACACACACCATTCCCTGTCATGGTTATTTTAATGATGATTATTAACATTGACACCTTGCCATTTTATAATCCTTATACTTTACTTTTTAGAAAATAGTGAAGTAAGTCTCAAACAAATTTTGGAGGCTTTGAACACAAATAAGCCAGCTCCTGAATTTGAAGGTGGGTCATATTTCCCATTGCCTTTTGTTATTATTAAACAGTATTGTGAGCTATAAATGATATTCAAAAGCTGTATATTTTTATAATTAAAAGTACACAGTTTGACATATGCACACACCTATAAACCTGTCATCACAATCAAGGTAATGAACACATCCCTGACCTGCAAAACTGCCTCATGCTCCTTTGTAATCTCTCCTGCCTTTTTCCCATCCTCTTCCTCATCCATAGGCAACCACTGATCTGCTTTTTGCCAGTATAGATCCATTGGCATTTACCAGACTTTTATAAAATGGGTATATTCTTTTTTGCTAGATGCTTTCATTCAGCATAATTATTTTGAGATTTGTACACGTAGGCTGTATCAGCAGTTCATTGTCATTTATTACTGGCATAGCACTCCATTTTGCTGATACACTGAAGTTTATCTACTTACCTGGTGAGGCTCGTTAGGCTATTTCCAGTTTGGAGCTCTTATAAATAAAGCTGTTATGAACAGTTGTGTACAACAATATTCATTGTATGAATATATGCTTTCCTTTCTCTTGAGTAGTTACCAAAGATTGGCTGGTTCACATGGTAGGTATATGTTTAACTTTTTAAGAAACTGCCAACTGGTTTCCAGAGTGGCCACACCATTTTACATTTCCATCAGCAGTGTATGAAGAGGTCCAATTCCTCCATATCCTTGGGAGTGCTTGGTGTATCAGTCTTTTTAATTTTAATCATTCTAATAAGTGTGTAGTAGTATCTCATTGTGGTTTTAATTTGTGTTTCCTCACTGATTAATGATGTTGAGCATCTTCTCATGTGCTTATTTGTCATCTGTGTATCTTCTTTATAAAGTGTCTGTACAGATCTTTTGCCCGTTTTTAAAGTTGGATGGGGGGGTGCCTGAGTGGCTCAGTCAGTTAAGCGTCTGACTTCAGCTCAGGTCACGATCTCACGGTCCGTGAGTTCGAGCCCTGCGTTGGGCTCTGGGCTGATGGCTCGGAGCCTGGAGCCTGCTTCCAGTTCTGTGTCTCCCTCTCTCTATGCCCCTCCCCCGTTCATGCTCTGTCTCTCTCTGTCTCAAAAATAAATAAACGTTAAAAAAAAAAATTTAAAAGTTGGATGGGTTTTGGGGTGCTCGGGTGGCTCAGTCGGTTAAGCATCCGACTCAGCTCAGGTCATAATCTCACAGTTCGGGAGTTTAAGCCCCGCGTCAGGCTCTGTGCTGACAGCTCAGAACCTGGAGCCTGTTTCAGATTCTGTGTCTCCCTCTTTCTGACCCTCCCCCGTTCATGCTCTGTCTCTCTCTGTCTCAAAAATAAATAAACGTTAAAAAAAATAAAAAAATAAATAAAGTTGGATGGGTTTTTTTGTATTTCTGTTTGTATTCTGGATACATGTCCTTTATGAGATATATACTTAGCAAATATTTTCTCCGAGTCTTCTACTGAGCACATTTTTCTCTGAGTGTCTTCATTTTCTTAAGTGTCTTTAGAAGAGCATTAGTTTTAATTTTGATGAAGTCCAGTTAACTAGTTTTTTTTTCTTTTATATATTGTGCTTTTGGTGTCACATGTATGAAATCTTTGCCTCACCCAAGGTTACAAATGTTTTATTATGTTTTCTTCTAAAAGTATTATGGGTTTTGGTTTTGCATTAAAAAATATTTTTTTTAATATTTTTAATTATTTTTGAGAGAGAGAGAGAGAGAGAGAGAGAGAGAAAAAGCACAAGTGGGGGAGGGGCAGAGAGAGAGGGCGACAGAATCCAAAGCAAGACTCCAGGCTCTGAGCTATCAGCACAGAGCCTGAGGCGGGCTCAAACTCACGGGGAGATCATGACCTGAGCTGAAGTCGGATGCTTAACTTACTGAGCCACCCTGGCACCTCTGGTTTTGTATTTTAGCTCTGTGATCTATTTTGAGTTAATCTTTATATGTGGAATAAAGTATGGATCAGAGTTCCTTTTTGTTTTGTTTTGTTTTTGCATATGGACCTTCATTTGTTCCAGCACCACTGTTGAAAAGATTGTATTTTCTCTATACTTTCTATACGGAAATTCCTTTGTAGTTTTGTAACAAATCATATAAATATACATATATATTTATTTCCTGGATTCTCTCTTCTGTTCTATTAATCTTTGTCAGTTTTTACACAAACCACATTGTCTGACTCCTGTTGCTTTGCAATAAACATTGAAACCATTCAGGTAGTATTGGCCCTCTAACTTTGTTCTACTTTTAATTTTTTTTTTTTTTCAACGTTTTTTATTTATTTTTGGGACAGAGAGAGACAGAGCATGAACGGGGGAGGGGCAGAGAGAGAGGGAGACACAGAATCGGAAACAGGCTCCAGGCTCCGAGCCATCAGCCCAGAGCCTGACGCGGGGCTCGAACTCACAGACCGCGAGATCGTGACCTGGCTGAAGTCGGACGCTTAACCGACTGCGCCACCCAGGCGCCCCTGTTCTACTTTTAAAAAGTTGTTTTGACTGGGGCACCTGGGTGGCTCAGTCAGTTGAACGTCCGACTTCAGCTCAGGTCATGATCTCATGGTTCGTGGGTTTGAGCCCCATGTCAGGCTCTGTGCTGACAGCTCAGAGCCTGGAGCCTGCTTCAGATTCTGTGTCTCCCTCTCTCCCTGCCCCTCCCCTGCTTGCTCGCTCGCTCTCTCGCGCTCTCTCTCTTTCAAAAATAAACATTAAAAAAATGTAAAAAAAAAGAAGTTGTTTTGACTATTCTAGGACTTTTACACTGCCATGTGGATTTTAGAATCAGTTTGTAATTTCTACAAAAAAAACCTGCTGGGATTTATTGGAGAAATAAGGCACTCATGAATTAGGATTTGTTGGAAAATGTCGTATCTAATAATGTCTTACTAAATAGTACAACTCTTTCCTGCAATTCTTTTGAGTACCAGTACTTTGCCTCCTTTTAAATATTCTCTTAGATAAACTAGAGATTATAATCCAAACAGTGACCTTGGATGTACCATGATTTGTGTGAGTCATTGAAAAGGCAGACAGAGGCTTGGCTCTAATCCTAAGGACCCCATTTAGAAGGGAAAATCCCTAGAGGTTTTAGATAAGAGCTGGGAATGGGGCACCTTAATACTCCCACACTCCTTGGCGGACTTCTAATAATAGAGTGAAAGTTATGAAGAATATGCAAAAAATGAAAGCAGTAGCAAAATAAGCAGAAGAAAATTCAGGACTAATATTTTTATACTCTGAAATTTGGGCTATTTCATATAGACAGAGGTAAGCCCCAAATTCTGTCTCATGGATATACAATGAAACATTTCCCTAAAAGATGCAATGGCCTATTTTAACTTTTGAGAAGCTGATACCTTGAGTGTATGATGATTTGTGTAACTCATTGGTAAGGCAGTTAAGTTAAAAAACAAAAACAAAACTGAGTCATCTTAGTTTTTTTAGTTTGAGACAAAAATAACTGAACATCTCAGGGAAATATGCTTGGAATAAAGGGATGTTTGGCTTATTAATTTTGGAATCATAATGATAATATTAATTGAAATATATGACCTATAGAATCCCCCTGTGTTTTCAGGTTTATGTACTGCCCTCCAAACTGTCAACTTGATGAACTGCAACAGAATTCAGATTGGTGGCTTGAAAGATGCTTTTGATTACCTCAATGTTTCTGTAAAGCCTGAAGAACACCAGATGTTAGTGAAAACGCTTGATGTTGATGGTATCTATAACTATGTTGACTTTCCAAATAAACTGATAGCAAATTTTCCGTTCCCCTTCCCTATCCTCCATTCATCACTCCCCAATAATTTTTCTCTTTATTATCCTAATGGAAAAAGTACTCTAAGAGAGCGTGTCTACTGAGATCATAGATTTATCTTGACAGAAAAATCTTTGAATAAGATTAATAAGATTTTTTACGACCCATGAAGTATCCTGTGTTGATTCCATCAGAGTGTATCTGTGTGTATGTTTTTAGCATCTTCAGGGAAGGCAAGGTCATTCTCTGTGAAAGCTGTGCTGAAGGGAAACTGCTCTGAGCCAGGAAGAGACTGAGGGAGGACTTTCTCCCCTCTGCAGGAGACATTTGTGGGAGGAGACTGATTGAATCCTAAGAGGTTTCAGAGAAAACAATGTATAATTTTCAAATTTTGCCAATTATTATGTGGTTCTTTTATTCATTTAAATTCAGTTCCTAAAAGTATTTTCTTTATTCCATTATTAAATGGGTTGAAGCATTGTTTCATTAATCATATTGACTGGAGCCGCTGTACAGCACAACTTATGGGTGCTTGTAAACAGCACCCTTCAGCGTTAGGCAGTGCCTGGCCTGCATGGCTATGGGACAGACCTGATCCTGAGTGTCTTTGATATGTAAGGGGTCATGTAATGTGTCAGATAATCGAGTAAATATAAAATATTCATAGGAAGCTTTCAGTCTAGTTGGTGAGGCAAGCTGTAAACAACAAAAGGGTATATAACAATATAAGAGATAAAAGTTTAGTGAATTTACAATGGTATATGGCAGTACTTGAATAATAGCCAGGGACATAGTGATGTGATGTGTTGTGATTTATAATAAGAAATATATATTTGCCCTTCAACCCCATTCCTGGCACGGAGCTCCTAAAACACTGGCAAATCCCTAAGTGATGAGAACTCTAGGGGCATCTTTTGTTCTAATAGGTGATTCTGGGAAGGCTTCTGGTTTCTAGGTGGGGACTTGTCACCATAAGGATAAGCCATGATTGGAACTTTGGAATTTTCAGCTCTATCCCCCACCCCCATTCTTCAGAAAACGGAGAGGGTCTGGAAATGGAGTGAATCATTGATTATGCCTATGTGAGGAGGTCTCCATAAAATCCTAATAGTATGGGGTTTGGGGAGTTTCCACGTTGGTGAACACATCTACATACCAGAAAGATAACTGACCCAACTCCACAGGGACAGAGCTGCCGTGCTTGGGATGCTCCCAGACCTCCCAGACCCTATGTATCTCTTCATCTGGCTGTTCATTTGTATATTTTATCATATCCTTTAATAAACTGATGAATGTTAAGTATTTCCCTGAGTTCTGTGAACTATTTTAGGAAATAATTGAGTCCAAGGGAGAGAAAGTCATGGGAACCTCCAATTTGTAGCCAAGTTGGACAGAAGTTGTAGGTAACCTGGGGACCTACTACTTGTGATTGGCATCTGCAGTGGAGGGGGAGCAGTCTCATGGGACTGAACCCTTAACCTGTGAGACCTGATGCCATCTCCAGGTAGATAGTGTCAGAATTGCGTTAAATTGTATGACACTCAGTTGGTGTTGCAGAGAATTGCTTGGTGGGAGAAAACCCCCCACATATCTAGTGTCAGAGTGCTGTAAGTGTGGCCGTAGAGTGAGAGTAAAGAAGAAACACAGGAGGAGGACTGAGTTTTTTCCTCCACAAGTGATGATACTGAGTTGTATGAGAGTTCAGAGGTGAGCTATTTCATTCATTCAATGAAAGTTTATTAAGCACTGTTGCTTGCTAGACACTAAGTATACAAAGATAAAAGAGCTTACAGTCTGTCAAGATGACAAACAACGCGAATTCCAATTGTTAAATACCACGACAGAGGTAAACAGAGTGTTATGGGAACGTATACAATAGGTACCTAACCCACACAGGGTTGGATAAGGTAGTCAGAGAGGCTGTTTGGAGGAGATGCTGTTGGAGTTGAGTTTTGAAATATGAGTAGGAACTAGCCAAGAATTGCAGGTGCAGGGAAAGGGGCTGAAAGGAGTTAGGAAGGAATGTTCAGTATGTACAAAGTACAGAAGAACAAAGCTCATGGAGAAGCCAAGGAACTCTAAGTAGTCCAGTAGGACTTACAGCATTGGATCTCAGACTGATTTACATCAGAACTACCTAGGAATTTGTTAAAAACCCAGAATATCTGAATCATGGCCAAGGTGTATGTGTGCATGCGTGCGTGCGTGCGTGCGTGTGTGTGTGTGTGTGTGTGTGTTTAACAAGCTTTACAGTTCAGGTTGATGTTTGACTATCAACTTGATGGTGCATAGTGGTGGAAGGAGTGGGAAAAGAAAGAAATGAAGTGGCCATATAGTCAAGAGCAGATCCAGAAGGGTTTTGTTTTTATCTTTGTTGTTCTCTGAGCAACAGAGTTTGAATTTTATCTTGAAGACTCTAGGGAGTCATTGAAGAAGTCAAATTTGAAAAGTGACATGACTAATTTTGCACTTTGTAATGGGCATTATGATAGCAGTGTTAAGAAAGAGCAGAGGGGGGCAAGATTGGAAGCAAGGACACATTTTAGAAGGCATGCAAGAATTCGGGTTAAAAGTAATGAGTGTTGATGTAAGGCATTGGCTCCAGGGATGGGAAGAAGGGAACAGATATGAGTTCTAGGAGGCAGAACTTCTTCATTGTTTGGTTAAGTTAGGGAAGGAAAAGAGAGAGGAATTGAGAATGATTAACAGACTTCTGGTTTGGGAGACATTTCATGGTGATGTCTTTTTTTTTTTTTTAAGTGTATTGATTTATTTTTGAGAGAAAGAGTGTGAGCTGGCTAGGGGCAGAAAGAGAAGGAAAGAGAGAATCCCAAGCAGGCTCCATCCTCTCAGCGCAGAGCTGATGTGGGGCTCAAACTTACGAACCACTAGATCATGACCTGAGCCAAGATCAAGAGTCGGTCACTTAACCGAGTCATCCAGGCACCCAAGTGATGCATTTTAATAAGCTGGGGAATATAGGAGGAGGCTTTAGTGCAAAGATGAATTCAGCTTAGGATATATTGTGTTTGATGAAGGGCATGATGGAGGGAAGAGATTGAAATGAGAATAGATAAATCTAAATTCCTTCACAAAATGCACAAGGCCTTTTTAAATCTAGTTCCCGTTACTGGACCTGTTAAGATTAACCTTTGCCCACAAACTTTCTGACACATTTTTGTAAGGTTTCAAGACACTTAATAGACACAAATAGAATAATTTAAACTAAATCCAAAATTAAAAAACTACTTATAGTTTCCAGAACGCATCATACTCACTTATATACATTTTCCGTATGAGTCTTTCTGTCAACCTTCAAATATGCCGCCAAGTCAGTAAAAATGTAACCTCCTTGAAGCTTTTCTTAATTCATTCAGTTAGATGTGGAAGCCTTTTACATTTCAATAACATGCCATGTTTAGCATCATTGAGACAATTTTGCTTTATAACTGTTTGAGAAAAGTGATATTATTTTGGAGAAATTTCCATGAGAATTATGAGGAGAGGATACATTTTGAGCATTTGGTTACTGATGAAAAATGAATACTTAAACTGTAAGCAAATTAAAAGTATTCTGTGGGGAGAACAGGTTAAATATTTACAGCCATAATACAATGTGAGGTAGGTAGAAAGATCAAATGAGAAACATATGTTTTTGTTTGGGTTTCCACTTCTTACTTTGACCTACATCACAGTATCTCATTTATTTTGCAGGTTCTTCCAGCTAACGGGAAAAATATAAGTACTTGCATATTTCTGAATATACAATATGTACATAGTGCTTTAAAAAATTTAACAGGAGGGGTGCCTGGGAGGCTCAGCATCAGACTTCAGCTCAGACCATGATCTCACCATTTGTGAGTTCGAGCCCCGTGTCGGGCTCTGTGCTGACAGCTCAGAGCCTGGAGCCTGCTTCGGATTCTGTGTCTCCCTATCTCTCTGCCCCTTCCTCCCTCCCTCCCTCCCTCCCTCCCTCTCTCTCTCAGAAATAAAATAAAAACATAAAAAAATTAATAGGAACTACACTACCACTGGGTAGGTGGTCATTTTTAAAGTTTGCCCCCTAGATGAATCTTCAAGTTTCTTGTTTTCAATTGTTTAAAAAGTAAGAAATTGTTAGACAAATAGTCATTGGTTTACATTAAAACTGACTTCTCAGAAATGCTCATTCTTTTAACCAATTAATATGTGAAAACTAATTCCTTTCAGATATATGTTATAAAACCCAAAATAACAGTTTAAACTGAGATGGGAGGGTTGATTTATAATAAAATGATTTTGTTTTAAAAAGAAGATGCAAATTAATCCAGTTATTGCTTGTTTTAGACCTAATTTTGCCTCATCTTAATTTTTCATTCTTTTATTTAAATTTTGTGTTTACCTCTTCTGTCTTCAATATAAAGTAATACACCAGTAAAGAAAGTGGTGAAAATAAATAAGAGAATATCATAAAAATAATTTGTAATAACATTAGTCAATACTTTTATATATCTAGCGCATCCAATTATCCTAGTTCTTTTTTCTCTGCATCCATTGTGCCAATTGACACTAGACACTTCAAACTAGATTCATACTTAGAGTCTGTGAAAACTTCGTACAGTGTTCGTTAAAGAAGGATGTAAATACAACTGTCAAAACCACAGAAAGTTCAGAGCCATGTCGAGTAAGAAGTTGCTGCGGCTGAGGCTAAACAGGTTGTTGCCTGTTTTCTCCTCTATGGTTTTGATGGTTTCCTGGCTCACATTTAGGTCTTTCACCCGCTTTGAGTTTATTTTCGTGTATGGTGTGAGAGAGTGGTCCAGTTTCATTCTTCCGCATGTTACTGTCCAGTTCTCCCAGCACCATTTGCTAAAGAGACTGTCTTTTTTCCATTGGATACTCTTTCCTGCTTCATCAAAGATTAGTTGGCCATACACTTGGGGGCCCAATTCTAGGTTCTGTATTCTATTCCATTGGTCTATGTGTCTGTTTTTGTGCCAGTACCATACTGTCTTGATGTTTACAGCTTTGTAGTAGAGCCTGAAGTCTGGGATTGTGATGCCTCCTGCTTTGGTTTTCCTGTTCAACATTACTTTGGCTATTCAGGGTCTTGTGTGGCTCCCTACAAATTGAAACATTGTTTGCTCTAGCGCTGAGAAGAATGCTGGTGCAATTTTGATTGGGATTGCCTTGAATGTGTAGATTGCTTTGGGTAGTATCGACATTTTAACAATATTTGTTTTTCCAATCCATGAGCGTGGAATGTTTTTCCACTTCTTTGTGTCTTCTTCAAGTTCTTTCACAAGTTTTCTATAGTTTTCAGCATATAGATGTTTTACATCTTTGGTTAGGTTTATTACTAGGTATTTTATGGTTCTTGGTGCAATTGTAAATGGGATTGATTTCTTGTTTTCTCTTTCTATTGTTTCATTATTGGTGTATAGAAATGCAACCAATTTCTGTACATTGATTTTATATCCTGTGACGTTACTGAATTCATGTATCAGTTCTAGCAGCTTTTTGGTGGAGTTTTTTGGGTTTTCCATGTAGAGTATCATGTCATCTGCAAAAAGTGAAAGTTTGACTTCTTCTTAGCCAACGTGAGTGCCTTTTATTTCATTTTGTTGTCTGATTGCTTAAGCTAGGACTTCCAACACTCTGTTAAATAACAGTGATGAGAGTTCCAAAAGCAAGGGAAATAAAATCAAAAATGAACTATTGGGACCTCATCAAAATAAAAAGCTTCTGTACAGCAAAGGAAACAATCAACAAAACTGAAAGGCAACTGATGGAATGGGAGAAGATATTTGCAAGTGACATACTGGATAAAGGGCTAGTATCCAAAATCTATAAAGAAGTTACCAAACTCAACACATGAAAAACAAATAATCCTGTGAAGAAACAGGCAAAAGACACAAACAGACACGTTTCCAAAGAAGACATCCAGATGGCCAACAGACACATGAAAAGATGCTCAACATCACTCATCATCAGGGAAATATAAATCAAAACCACACTGAGATACCACCTCACACAGGTCAGAGTGGCTAAAATTAACGACTCAGGAAACAACAGATGTGGGTGAGGATGTGGAGAAATGGGAACTCTCTTGCACTGTTGGTGGGAATGAAAACTGGTGCAGCCTCTCTGGAAAACAGTGTGGAGGTTCCTCAAAAAATTAAAAGCAGAATACCCTACGACCCAGCAATAGCACTACTAGGAATTTATCCAAAGGATACAGGAGTGCTGATTCATAGGGGCAAATGTACCCCAATGTTTATAGCAGCACTATCAACAATAACCAAATTATGGAAATAGCCCAAATGTCCATCAACTGATGAATGGATAAAGAAGATGTGGTTTATATATACAGTGGAATACTACTCGGTAATGAAAACGAATGAAATCTGGCCATTTGCAACAATGTGGATGGAACTGGAGGGTATTATGCTAAGTGAAATAAGTCAGTCAAGGAAAGAGAGATATATGTGTACACTCATACGTGGAATTTGAGAAATTTAACAAGAGATCATAGGGGAAGGGAAAGGGAAAAAGTAGTTTCAAACAGAGAGGGTGGCAAACCATAAGAGACTCTTAAATACACAGAACAAACTAAGGATTTATGGGGGTGTGGGGATCAGGGGAAAGTGGGTGATGGGCATTGAGGAGGGCACTTATTGGGATGAGCACTGTATGTTGTTGTATGTAAGCGATGAATCATGGATTCTACTCCTGAAGCCAAGAGTACACTGTATACATTGAATGTTAGCTAACTTGACAATAAATTATATTAAAAAAAACACACACAGAAAGTTGTCCTCTCTCTTTTCTTACAGCTTCTTAAGTTATGAAGGTAAAACAAAATGCAATTAGAATAATCCACTAGGATCTTTATTTGCCACCTACCATTCTCTGAATGCCTGCTGATCAAAGTTTTTAACTGCAGATTTTCCTTGATAGACTGGAATGAGGAAAGTTTCCGTCTACTGTCAGTGCTCCAGCTGCCACAGGGGGATAAATATAGAACTGATCAAATTAAAATTTGGCAATATGGAAGTAAAAAAATGTATCTGATCTGTCCCAAAGAGTTGTTATTTGCATGGAAATAAAATCATCAGTTCATTTGAATTCACTGAATTCATTGAATCACATTCAATATATCGCACATTGAATTCATTGAACCACATTCAATATATCACACAAAAAGGAAATATTGTGTTTGAGGGCATGGAGTGGACACGGAGTTGAAGATGTGCAGTAGACAATGGTCTAGCCTAGAAATAGAAACTTGAGAGTCAGCAACATACAGTTTGTAGTTACAAGAGAATTCAGGAATGGTTTATAGAGTGCAACAAGAAGAGGGCCAAGGACATTGAAATGCTAACATTTAAGTAATGGTGGAGAAAGAATAGTTTATAAAGGACGTAACAGGAAGTAACTAGAACGAACGGTAGGAGAGAAACCAAAAGAAAGCTATAGCAACAAAACAAAGAGAAAAAAGAGTTTGAAGGAGGAAAGTATTAGATAAGACCAACAAATTAAGAAGTATTCATTAATTTGGGAATAAAAGAGGAAAGTATTAAATAAGACCAAAAAAAAGTATTCATTGACTTGGCAATAAATAGTTAATGGGTGAACTTGGTAAAAGCAGTTTTGAGAGGGTGGAAGCTAGATAAGACCAGTTTGATGTGTGAATGACAATATGATTATGATGAATAAGAACATTTCTTTCCAGAAAATAGTTTGGGAAGGAAAGGAAAAGGAAAGAGTATTGGTTAGAGGGTATCATCTAGGTTCAACAAAAGGCTTTTTAGAAATCTAGACTTAGGAGCTGGTTTTGACATGAATAGGATTTAAATAGGCAGACTGTAGATTGCATTCAGGACAAAAGTTTACGTAGCTAGAAAACCATAAGATGCTTTAAGGGGCAGCAAGAGAACCGATTTAGCTCACTGTGGAAGTACTTTATGTTTCTTGAATCTACTAATTTTTCTTTGTTCTGTTTTTGTCTTCACAGAAAAGGGAGATACTTCTCTAAAGACTGCCCTTTTAGCACTGAAGAGCATTAAGCGTTTTCGAGATTTTAGAGGTGAGAATAATTAGGAAGTTTTGAACACAGTTAGAATATAGGAAACTTTTAGCTAGTTGTTGAAAAGTGATGGACTACTTACATCAACATATAACTAATATGCTACAAGATTAAATGAATGGTATACGTTCAGTATTTTGGGTATTCAGATGAAGGTGAGCTTCCTGTGTTCATGTAAGTCTAGTTTGAAACATTACAAGTTTGTAATTGAAGCAAATAATATATCTTCTAACAACGTTGCCAAAAATACATGACCCTAAAAATGTTTTAATAAATTTAAGGTTTTTGATTAGGTAATACATTCACACAGATCATAAATAAAAAAGTATTGGGGTGCCTGGGTGGCTCAGTCGGTTAAGCGTCCGACTTTGGCTCAGGTCATGATCTCACAATTCATGGGTTCAAGCCCAGCATCAGGCTCTGTGCTGACAGCTCAGAGCCTGGAGCCTGCTTTGGATTCTGTGTCTCCCTCTCTCTCTCTGCCCCTCCCCTGCTCATGCTCTGTCTCTCTCCGTCTCAAAAATAAAAATAAAACATTAAAAAAATTTTTTTAAGTAAAAATAAGTAAAAAAGTATTTAAAGATACACAATGCGGGGCGCCTGGGTGGCTCGGTTGGTTAAGCGTCCGACTTCGGCTCAGGTCATGATCTCGCGGTCCGTGAGTTCGAGCCCCGCGTTGGGCTCTGTGCTGACAGCTCAGAGCCTGGAGCCTGTTTCAGATTCTGTGTCTCCCTCTCTCTGTGACCCTCCCCCGTTCATGCTCTGTCTCTCTCTGTCTCAAAAATAAATAAACGTTAAAAAAAAAAAAAAAGATACACAATGAAAATCTTCTTGCCTGGTCTATTCAGTTCCTATTCCTTTTCCCCAGTAACTAACTAATAAGTAACTAGTTTCTTTTTTTTTTTTAATTTTTTGTTAATGTTTTATTTATTTTTGAGGCAGGAAGTACTTAGATCATTCAAGAAAATATGAATATATGTATGTATATATATGTATGAATATATGTATATGATACATATATCATATATATCATATATCATATATATATCATATATCATATATCATATCATATGATATATATATCATATATCATATATCATATATATATCACATATATGTATATATATATGATATATATATATATCCCTCCCTCACTTTTTACGTGAGAGCATGATACGTACATTGTTCTGTATCCTTGATTTTTTAATACAGTAATATATTTTGGATATTTGTTCATATCAGAGTATAAAGGCCTTTCTCATTCCCTTTTATAGTTGCATAGAGAACATGTGAATTCTCATTCTGATGGAAATTTATTCTTTTAATTTATTTTTATTTTTAAAAATTTTTTTTGTTTATTTATTTTGGAAAGAGAGAGAGGCAGAGTGTGAGCAGGGGAGGGGCAGAGAGAGAGAGGGAGACACAGAATCTGAAGCAGGCTCCAGGCTCTGAGCTGGCAGCACAGAGCCCGACATGGGGCTTGAACTCACGAACCGTGAGATCATGACCTGAACCAAAGTCAGACGCTCAACTGACTGTGCCACCCAGACACCCTTTGGAACTTCATATATTTAACTTATTGGGATCAGTGATCCTTCCAACTTGAATCTTTGTCTTTTCGATTGTGGTACCAAGAAACATTTTGCAGCGTCACATGATGGATGCCCTGTGTGAATTATCTAACTTTTGAGTATAATTTTGAAAATATCTAACTCACTTTAAAAATGAGTTAATTGAATTGCACCAAGAAGCATAAAATACCTAGGAATAAATCTTTTTTTTTTTAATTTATTTTTTTAATATATGAAATTTACTGTCAAATTGGTTTCCATACAACACCCAGTGCTCATCCCAAAAGGTGCCCTCCTCAATACCCATCACCCACCCTCCCCTCCCTCCCACCCCCCATCAACCCTCAGTTTGTTCTCAGTTTTTAAGAGTCTCTTATGCTTTGGCTCTCTCCCACTCTAACCTCTTTTTTTTTTTTTTTTTTTTCCTTCCCCTCCCCCATGGGTTTCTGTTACGTTTCTCAGGATCCACATAAGAGTGAAACCATATGGTATCTGTCTTTCTCTGTATGGCTTATTTCACTTAGCATCACACTCTCCAGTTCCATCCACGTTGCTACAAAAGGCCATATTTCATTTTTCCTCATTGTCACGTAGTATTCCATTGTGTATATAAACCACAATTTCTTTCTCCATTCATCAGTTGATGGACATTTAGGCTCTTTCCATAATTTGGCTATTGTTGAGAGTGCTGCTATAAACATTGGGGTACAAGTGCCCCTATGCATCATACCTAGGAATAAATCTAACCAAAGATGTAAAAGATCTGTATGCTGAAAACTATAGAAAGCTTATGAAGGTAATTGAAGAAGATATAAAGAAATGGAAAGACATTCCCTGCTCATGGATTGGAAGAATAAATATTGTCAAAATGTCAATACTACCCAAAGCTATCTACACATTCAATGCAATCCCAATCAAAATTGCACCAGCATTCTTCTCGAAACTAGAACAAGCAGTTCTAACATTCATATGGAACCACAAAAGGCCCTGAATAGCCAAAGTAATTTTGAAGAAGACCAAAGCAGGAGGCATCACAATCCCAGACTTTAACCTCTACTACAAAGCTGTAATCATCAAGACAGCATGGTATTGGCGCAAAAACAGACACATAGACCAATGGAATAGAATAGAAACCCCAGAAGCTAGACCCACAAACGTATGGCCAACTGATCTTTGACAAAGCAGGAAAGAACATCCAATGGAAAAAAGACAGTCTCTTTGACAAATGGTGCTGGGAGAACTGGACGGAAACATGCAGAAGAATGAAACAAGACCACTTTCTCACACCATTCACAAAAATAAACTCAAAATGGATAAAAGACCTGAATGTGAGACAGGAAACCATCAAAACCCTAGAGGAGAAAGCAGAAAAAGACCTCTCTGACCTCAGCCGTAGCAATCTCTTACTCGACACATCCCCAACGGCAAGGGAATTAAAAGCAAAAATGAACTACTGGGACCTTATGAAGATAAAAAGCTTCTGCACAGCAAAGGAAACAACCAACAAAACTAAAAGGCAACCAACGGAATGGGAAAAGATATTTGCAAATGACATATTGGACAAAGGGCTAGTATCCAAAATCTATAAAGAGCTCACCAAACTCCACATCCGAAAAACAAGTAACCCAGTGAAGAAATGGGCAGAAAACATGAATAGACACTTCTCTAAAGAAGACATCCGGATGGCCAACAAGCACATGAAAAGATGTTCAACGTCGCTCCTTATCAGGGAATACAAATCAAAACCACACTCAGATATCACCTCACGCCAGTCAGAGTGGCCAAAATGAACAAATCAGGAGACTATAGATGCTGGAGAGGATGTGGAGAAACGGGAACCCTCTTGCACTGTTGGTGGGAATGCAAACTGGTGCAGCCACTCTGGAAAGCAGTGTGGAGGTTCCTCAGAAAATTAAAAATAGACCTACCCTATGACCCAGCATTGCACTGCTAGGAATTTACCCAAGGGATACAGGAGTACTGATGCATAGGGGCACTTGTACCCCAATGTTGATAGCAGCACTCTCAACAATAGCCAAATTATGGAAAGAGCCTAAATGTCCATCAACTGATGAATGGAGAAAGAAATTGTGGTTTATATACACAATGGAATACTACGTGACAATGAGAAAGAACGAAATATGGCCCTTTGTAGCAACGTGGATGGAACTGGAGAGTGTGATGCTAAGTGAAATAAGCCATACAGAGAAAGACAGATACCATATGGTTTCACTCTTATGTGGATCCTGAGAAACTTAACAGAAACCCATGGGGGAGGGGAAGGAAAAAAAAAAAAAAAAAAAAGAGGTTAGAGTGGGAGAGAGCCAAAGCATAAGAGACTCTTAAAAACTGAGAACAAACTGAGGGTTGATGCGGGGTGGGAGGGAGAGGAGGGTGGGTGATGGGTATTGAGGAGGGCACCTTTTAGGATGAGCACTGGGTGTTGTATGGAAACCAATTTGACAAAAAATCATATATTGGAAAAAAAAAAGAGTTAATTGCCTAATGTTTTATGAACTTACCAAAACTCTTCTTTAACTCTTATTTTCAGTATTAAAAGTATCTTAGGGTCAAAAGTACATAGTTTTATTTCATAGTCTCTAAAGGTATACTTTATTTTCTTTGGTTTCAAATAATATCATTAATGGTTGGCAAATAATATTTTTGCATAGTGTTTGATGTTTTACCAAGCACTTTCACATAATTTATTTTTTAATAATTATTCTTTTTTTAAAAATATATATTTATATTGAGAGGGACAGAGACTATGAGCAGAGGAGGGACAGAGAGAGGGACACAGAATCCGAAGCAGTCTCCAGGCTCTGAGCTATCAGCACAGAGCCTGATGCAGAGCTTGAAATCACAAATTCACAAATCGTCGTGAGATCATAACCTCAGCCGAGGTTGGACGCTTAACCGACTGAGCCACCCAGACGCCCCTCACATAATTTATTTTTTAACTATTCTTTATGACTATCCTGTTAAGTAGAAATCTTACAATAAAGAAAGAGAAAAGTAAAGTTCGAGGAAATTGTACCTTACCTAAGACCCCACAGCAAGTGTTGGACTCCATGTGCAGCTATTTTTTTTACTGTATTATAGGTTAATGGTTCAGTTTCAAAATTCATTTAATGCTATAACTTACAGATTAATATTATCATGATCAGCACACATATATTGAACACAAAAATATGCATAAAGTAGGCCGTGAGAAATCTTAAAATCTAGATGAAAAGATAGGTCATTTACATAAAAATATAACTAGTATTCTGTAAGGGCAAATTAGTGATGCATATTATTTTAAGAGTTTAGGTGAAGATTAGATTCCTATGAAAAAAATGGAGGAACTGTGAAGGAAGGGTAGCATCTTGCTTGATAGGTAGAGGGAAAACCAGAAAACATTGACACCTAGAGATTTAAAAGGGAAGAAAAGATCAGAGGCGTAAGTAGGATTTGAAAGATAAGGAATGAGAGATAGTTGGTAGGTCTACATTGGAGGAAATATTAAATGTTTTGCTCAAAACAGGTCTCACTATAGTCTTTGGGCAAGAGAGTGTCAGGTACTAAGCTGTCTCTAAAGATTGATTTAACAGTGGATTGGACTAAGGAGCCACTAGAAGCAGGAAGATCGTTTATTTAATCCATTCAGTCAGCAAATGAGTGACACTATGCTGGTAACCAAGATAGGTAAATACTGGTCTCTGACCCCAGAGAATTCACTGAAGAAAGACAGATGAGCAAATAAATAACTACAAATTGTGCTAAATGTTAAGGAGAAAATGTACAAGGAGGAGGTAGAGCGTTAAGGTGCAGTGACTTAATTTAAATAGGATGGCCAGGGAAGCATGTTCTGACATGTGACATTTAGGCTGAAACCTACAGGATTAGAAGGAATCAGCTGCTGGAAGAGTTGGCAGAAGCGTCTTTCAGACAAGAGGAAGAAGCTGTGAATGGTTCTAGGGTAGGAAATAACACATATGTTTAAGAAACTGAAAGGCCTTTCTGGCTGAAGTCTAGTGAAAGCATAAGAGACTGTTAAAAACTGAGAACAAACTGAGGGTTGATGGGGGGTGGGAGGGAGGGGAGGGTGGGTGATGGGTATTGAGGAGGGCACCTTTTGGGATGAGCCCTGGGTGTTGTATGCAAACCAATTTGACAATAAATTTCATATATTGAAAAAACAATGTAAGGAATTTGAATCAAATTCAAAATATAATGGAAACCAATGAAGTGTTTTTATTTTATTTTTTTTAATGTTTATTTTTGAGAGAGACAGAGTGAGAAGGGGAGGGGCAGAGAGAGAGGAAGGCACAATCTGAACAGGCTCCAGGCTCTGAGCTGTCAGTACAGAGGCCAATGTGGGGCTCGAACTTGTGGACCACGAGATTATAACCTGAACCGAAGTCAGAGGCTTAACTGACTGAGCCACCCAGATCCCCCCAATGAAATGATTTTAAACAACAGAGTGATATGATCAATTTAGTCACTCCCATTGCAGTGTGGAGATTGGATTGAGAGAGGGAAAGTATTTAATGGTATTTAGAAAAATTTGGAAATAATACAGGCCTGGGGAGGTGAGGACCTGAATAGGGTCCTCAGTATGGACTAGTAAGGAAAAATGAATGAAAGAGATATGCTAAAAGGGGAAAAAACTGTGGTGTCTGGGTTTAGAGAGAAACAAATGAAAACAGAACCATGGGTTCCAACTTAGGTTAATGAAGGAATGAATCTAGTTGAAAGTATATTTATTTCAAGTTAGTAGCAATGATGGTACCTCAGAGACTATCCAGAGAAATAGGCACATGAGAAAACCTGGAGATGCAATTTGGCCATGTAATTGCCTCATGGAGGTAACAGCTGGATAACAATCAGGAGAAATAAATCTCAGAGATAATATAGAGAAGAAAAAGCAATGACCAAGACCTTTTAGCCTAGATTCTTAATCTGTTTAGTCAATTTCATTACTTTGATTGTTTTATCAATCTTTGAGTTAATGCTAATCCCCTTAAGGTAAAATGAGAAAGATTGTGGTAGGTAAAATGAGAAAGATTTTACCATTTTATGGATAGATGTTGCATATCATACATAAGTCACTTCTCTTTAATTGATAAATGTAATATAATTCCTGAAGAGATGTTTTTGTGGGAAGGTGTTGGAGGAAATGATTGACAGCATGATCTTAAAGTTCTTCCAGAAGAATAAGAAGAGAATAAGGAGAAATAGGAGTTGGAAAGGATGTGGTGAAATGAATGGCTTTTTTTTTTTTTTCACTACCTACGTATTTGTGTAAATTGGGCCAATTCTTCTGAAAGAAAATTCTAAGAGGGTTCATTATTAAGATTCCACTGAATTTTGGTTTAGGAAGATAGGATGCAGTGGAATACTATGTGGTCATTTAAAATAATACTCCTAGAATAATATGCTGACAAGGGAAAATGTTGAAAATACATTGCTAAATGAAATGAAACTTGATATTAAAGAGTATTAAGACCAAACACCGTTAAAATGTAAATCATTAAGCACGTGGCACGGCGTGTACTAATTCTGTAATTGGAAGGAAGGAAGCTAATTAAGACGTGAGAGCAGGTAGTCAGCTACCCAAATTGTACAGAGGACAGTGAAGGCTAAGATTATTAGATCTGACAAAGAAGGGGATTGAGAGGTTATTTGCTGTTCTTTGTAATAGCAGAAGCATTGTGCTCTGCATCAGAATGTTTGACCTGTAGTCTAATGTTTTCTTCCTCATGATCTTGGACAAATCACTTCATCTAAATATAAAATACAGGTATATGTGCTGAACTATAGATAATAGTACATGTCCTATATATTTCATAAGATTTTTTTGTGGCTGTCAAAAGAACTAATATAGAAGTACCCCATAAGTTATAAAAAGTGTCAAATGTAAAGTAGTATTGTTCCAAGAGAGCTATGGGAGCTTAAAATAGAGATTGGGTGATGAAATAGGGGCAAGAAATACTAAATTACTCATT
Source organism: Panthera pardus (assembly GCF_024362965.1). Lineage (NCBI taxonomy): Eukaryota > Metazoa > Chordata > Mammalia > Carnivora > Felidae > Panthera > Panthera pardus. The sequence goes on along the minus strand of NW_026526876.1, from coordinate 29,161,032 downwards.
TGAGAAGCTCAGTAATACAGAATGGAGGGAAGTAGAATAGTAGGTAGGCATGACAATAGGATAGAGGAATGGAAACATTAAGGGAGCAGAGGAGAAAATACATTAAATAGTCAATAATCAAGTAACAATTAGTGAGTCTATTTGGTATGCATAGTAGAGATCGTAGAAGTATTATAGCACCAGGGTCTTGTGCTCACAAGGGAGATTATGGTGAGATTAGAGAAAAAAAGACATTTAGAAGATTGTATACTAGATCATGTGGCACCAGCCATAAGAGCTACAAGAATTTAAGTATAATGAGAAGAATACATCTTATATATACTGATATTATGCCATTATTATATATAATGGTATATCAGAACGAACTATGATAATCTGGGGAAGCCTAAAGGAGCAGATAGAGCTTGAACTGGTTGCTGGACTGGGGAGAGAATTTAGATGTATATTCTAGATGAGGAGACTAGCCTGCCCAAACAAAACATGTGAGAATGACTTAGATGTCTATGAGGAATAAAGTAGAAAGATGTGGGATAGATTTGGGAATGCACAAAATCTGAATGATAAAATACCTACTTTATAACATTGCAAATTATAATATGGCTGAGTTTGTCTTTCCCCAAATACATAATGGAATTACTAACTACCTTATAGCTATCATATTTTTAGGTGTCTATTTCTAGGCAGAAAAGTTTTACCTGAATACAAAGGCAGTGTCAGCAAATTTTGTACCTAGGAAGTACAGTCATCACAGTCAGAAGTTATAAATCCATATTCCAAAGTGCTAAATTCAGATTGATTATATACTATTAGAGAATAAATACGGGCTTTTCCTAGACAGAATACATAACTACTTAAAGTGATAGGAAAGATAGTTAACCTCTAAAAAAAAAGCTCTGTAGGATCTTTCACAGCATCAGAAATTACTATCATTAAGACATTCTTTTGTATTACCTATCTTAGGCCACTATTAAAGTATTGTTATTAAATAAGAAGGAAACTGACATGGAGGGGGAAGCAAAGCTCTCTCTTCTGTTAACAATTATTATTGTTAAATTATTAAAAAATTATTAAAAATTAAAATTTTTTAAATAAATTATTTAAAAAATTATTTAAAAAATAACAATTCTAGGTTGATGGGGGGTGGGAGGGAGGGGAGGGTGGGTGATGGGTATTGAAGAGGGCATCTTTTGGGATGAGCACTGGGTGTTGTATGGAAACCAATTTGACAATAAATTTCATATATTAAAAACAATAACAATTCTATCAGCAGATTAATTAGCTGTTACTTGTGTATACCAAGGTTCTCAGATCTAAGTACAAGAGAATCAGTATAAGACAAATTAAGTTTAATAAAGGAACGGGAAAGAGGTAGATTTGAGGTGGCAGTGACTAGGGGCAGCAGAGAGATCCCTGGACACATACAGAAAGGATGTAAGAAACTTGAGAGGCAAAGATAGATGGACAGAAGGAGACAGATATCAAGGCTTAATTTCTACTACGAGTTTGCCCTATAAGTGATCTATTTTGTAGGTATAAAATGAGAGTTAGATGTGTATGTACCTCAAGAGAATATTTAAGGTGAATGCTTAAAAAAATGCTAGGTATCTATATTAGTTTTTTGAATCATAGTTTAAGCTAATTGTTTAGAATTTGCATCTAAACTGAAAGTATTTTCTCTTGATAGAGGTTAATGAACTTGCAAAGGCCTTAAACAAAGTCACCAATGAAAAAGTTGTTGTTGATGATATAAAACCTATACTGAAAGGCTTGGGGATTTATTTGCCAGAGGAAGAATTGCAGGAGATGCTTACATCCATTTCTCTTGATAGTAAGTATTTCTTTTCTGAGTCATTTGTTACATATCACACCTGTGTTTACTTTCACTCATAAACCCACAGAGCTGATTGATTAGGAATCAAATGCAATGAGTTCAACAACATTAGACTTTCCCTATTAGGCTTGGGTGAGAATTTGCTTTGGATTATTCTCATATTGAATTATCCTAGGGATGTATAATCTTCCTGTCTTCATCCCATTGCTTTGCCTCCTGAGGTTTGAATCATACGTTTTTATTGGACAGGAGCTGTGCAGCTCTCTCAAGCCCCTGAAATGCAGGGCCAAGCCTTAGTGTGGTGACACACACTTACCAGTTTGGTTTCCCCACAGTCCTCAAAGGGCTACAGTGGTGTTTTTGGAATCCTGCCAGTGGGAGGTTTAATTTACATGCAAAGCAAAGGGGTACTTTTCTTCTTCTTCAGTTCCAAATACATGGCCAATAAAAAACAAAAGATGCACACTTCCTTTACTAATATATCTTTGCTTATAAGTATATATATAGTCTCCATTAGGTATTTCGGTTGGGGTTTGGTTTATGGTACTTGTAGGGAATATCTTCTTCCTTCGTAACATAGATAGTGGTAGTAGGACTTGTAATGCTGAAAAATTCAGAGAATGTCACATACCAAAAAACAATGGTCCCAAGTGGTTAAAATATATGTAAAATTCATAAAACACTCATTGGCTCTACAACAAAAAAGACTGCAAGAGTTATCATAATCATGTTCCTTTTTATAGTCTGAGGTGTGTTTAGCAGAATCAGAGTTAGAAAACAGGACTAACTTGGTTCTGAAGATTTGGTAAGCATGCATATCTTTTGACCTCATCCCTTTGTATCTTTGGGTTAAAGACCATTCATTTCTTGATGTTTCATTTTCAGACGAGGGGAAAGTGAACTTAAAAGATTTCCTGACTCAGTTAATGAAAATGCCATATTTTACAAAAGTTCAAAGTAAGTGAGAATTTTTTAACAATAAAAATTTTGAGTGGAATCCTTTAGTTTTGACTATATGCATTTGTGCAGTTTTCTAATGCTGAAGCACATCATGTATATAACAAATGTACTCTGGATGATGAATCAGTAAGGGATCCTAGTCCTGACCTTTTCTTGACTTAAATTTTATGAACTTATAGTATTTTTCCATCACTCAAAAGGGATTAACTAAGTGTTAATAGCTGAATGAATAAGGAAACCATAAAAAGGATGAGATCATGCCATTTGAGACAACATAGATGGACCTAGAGGGTATTATGCTAAGTGGAATAAATCAGAGAAAGATGAATGCTATATGATTCAAATTATAAGTGGAATCTAAAAAAAGCCAAACAGGGGCACCTAGCTGGCTTAGTTGGTGGAGCATGTGACTCTTGATCTCAAGCTTTTAAGTTCAAGACCCAAATTGGGGGGGCGCCTGGGTGGCTCAGTCGGTTAAGCGTCCGACTTCGGCTCAGGTCATGATCTCACGGTCCGTGGGTTCGAGCCCCGCGTCGGGCTCTGTGCTGACAGCTCAGAGCCTGGAGCCTGTTTCAGATTCTGTGTCTCCCTCTTTCTCTGACCCTCCCCTGTTCATGCTCTCTCCCTGTCTCAAAAATAAATAAATGTTAAAAAAAAAAAAGACCCAAATTGGGTGTAGAGTTCACTTAAAAATACAAAGAAGAATTATAAATAAATAAATAAATAAATAAATAAAGCCAAACAAACAACAAATAAATAAATAAGCAAATAGCAGAATCAGACCTATAAATACAGAAACAACTTCGTGGTTGCCAGAAGGGAGGGTCTTGAGGGTTGGACAAAAAGGGTGAAGGTGAGAGGGAGATACAGGCCTCCAGTTATGAAATGAATAAGTCACAGGAATAAAAGGCACAGCATAAAGAATACAGTCAATGATATTGTAATAGTGATGTAATGGGACAGATGGTGGTTACCCTTGTGGTGAACAGAGCATAACGTATAAACTTGTCAAATTACTAAGTTGTATACCTGGAACTAATGTAACATTGTGTGTCAGCTATACTAAAAAAAAAAAAAAAAATCAATGTTACCTTTTCTTTTTTTATCCTATTATATGTTCATAAAAATGGGATTTTATCATGAGAAGATTAACTATTGAAACATGTAGGAATATGTTGAAACATACAAGCTTCCTCCATATTTTGTAAGAGGTATTCTCATTATTCCACTGCCTTAGCCATGAGGCATTGAATGTAATCTGGTTTTAATGTGTTCATTTAATTGACATCTCCAACTGTGAGATATCTGTGATACCTGTGGAACTTCTGGGTCTCCTTGGAGCCTTTGTTCTTGAGATTAATTGAAATGGCTTAATTTCCTCTAAATTTTAATTCCCAAGATTGAAACTGAACAAAATTCAGAAGGCCTAATTTAGGTAGCTACAAAAATGAAATTATTCCCTAGATTGTAGGTGTTTAGGATAACCAAAATGGTATGTTTTTTCAACTGACAAAATATTTTGTCCTTAATCTCTGGTTTTCTGAATGGGATCTATAAAACTCTCCTAGGTATGTGGTTTATAAGCAAATCTCTTACAGGATTAATGTTTATGATATGATAGTGTTTATCATAATACATTTAAAATTTGTTTTCTTACTTGAACAATTGAACCATGATACTTTCAGAAATGAATGTTACCTTTTTTTGGTATTGATAGCAGTGCTGATCCTTCCATTATTTGGGGGACTTTTTTATGTATGTGTTGAATATATCCAAGTATCCAATGAATGAAAAAAATTAAGAATAGTCACATCAAACTATGGCTGGTTATCTAATTTTTGGCAAGAGAATTGCTAGAATTACTTTTATGCTTAGTTATCCTAGCTTTAATGGAATTCCCAGCCTCTGATATGCCAGAGATGAGTATAAGCGGATGTCCTGAGATTCCTTTATATGTAATCATTCCTCAATCTCAAATTAAATATTTACAATGCCCTGTTTAGCCTAGCGCCTAAACGTTCTATGAAATCAGATAGCCTGCACTTCACACTTGGCTTTACATTTAATAACTGTGTATGCTTAGACAGACTAGCCTCTCTAAGGCTAGGTTTCCTTATCTGTTAAATAAGGGAAATATTGGTAACAACCTCACAGAATCTTTGTATTAAAATGGGATGGTGGAGGGGTGCCTGGGTGGCTCAGTCAGTTAAGCATCCGACTTCAGCTCAGGTCATGATCTCGCGGTCTGTGGGTTCAAGCCCCGCCTAGGGCTCTGTGCTGACAGCTCAGGGCCTGGAGCCTGCTTTAGATTCTGCGTCTCCTTCTTTCTCAGCCCCTCCCCCACTCTCACTCTGTCTCTGTCTCTCTCAAAAGTAAATAAACATTCTAAAATTTTTTTTAAATGATAAAATGGGATGGTGTGTATAAAGCACTTAGCATAGTGCTTAGCAAGCACTAAGCTGAATACTTAATAAGTGGTAGAAGTAGCAGTAGTAGTACTACTAGTAGTAATTATTGTCACTCAGGACCCACTGAATATTGCATATTTTTTAACTTCGTATATTGCATATTTTTTTGAATATAGAAAAAGAAGGCCCCTTGAAAACTTTGGCCGCCATTAGGAAAAATGAGGTCACTCCTGATGATCTAGACTCCATGATGAAAAATATAGGAGTTCCATTACCCCAAGATGCGATTCAAAGATCCCTGAAGAATGTGGCTATCACGGGTGAGCATTTAACATTTCTAGGTATCCTTTATCTTAGCTGACATGCATGTGTTTGAACTTTTCAAGAATCCTTAAAGGGTTTATCCACTTCATGGATTATCCGAGCTCTTTTCTACCAACTACCCACTTGGGTTCTACTTATTTTAAGTAGCATCATACAGAGGAGGATCTATACGGTAGGAGGGTATGTGTCTGAATGATACGCATGAGTCTGTCTTTTTGATGGAATCTACAAAATATCAGACGTTTTTCAGTATAGCAATTACAGTTGCCAATCTCTGTTCATATTCCTTGTTCTCTGACATGCATTTTTTCTTTCAGAAGATGGGAAAGTGAATTTAGAAGGGTTCATTGGCAATTTAGTCAATTCAGGATTTTCATTTCTACCTGAAAGTAAGAATTTTCAGTTGAATGGAGATAGCTAATGATATGTAGGTTATAGATCTCTTGGGAAAACCCTAGCTAGATTTTGAGATGGTCTTAAACTGATTTACCACTGGCATAATTGTCTAGTATCTTTACTCCACACATGTCAAATGTGTATGTAGCACATGAGAACATGCCCTTTAGAGAGCTCTAGTTACCTCTTCTGCCTAGTCTGAGACCAGAGTCTTAACTGCAGTTATCTTTCCACTGAGGACCTTGTGAAGAAAAAAATCACATTAATTAAAATGACTAAACCAGCACTTAGAATTACACTGTTTGCAAGTTACTCTACTTTAACTCAAGTGTAATTGTGTGAGACATATTAAAATGATAAATAGTGGGTTCCTGATATTGATTTACAATAATTCTTCTTTAAGAAATGAGTGAAAATCTTTGTTACTGTTAGGAGAATTTTTCTTCAGGTTTGTTTTTTTTCTTTTGTTATTTCTTTTTTTTTTTTTTTAAGTTTTTTTTTTTTTTTTAACGTTTATTTATTTTTGAGACAGAGAGAGACAGAGCATGAACGGGGGAGGATCAGAGAGAGAGGGAGACACAGAATCTGAAATAGGCTTCAGGCTCTGAGCGGTCAGCACAGAGCCCGACGCGGGGCTCTAGCTCACGGACCGCGAGATCATGACCTGAGCTGAAGTCAGCCGCTTAACCGACTGAGCCACCCAGGCGCCCCATCTTTTGTTAATTTTAGCACAATGTCTGTCAATTATAATGTTAAGGACCCTTTTCTTCTTTGGGTTTGCATAGTATTTCTGTAACCTTAGGCCTCTGAATTCTCTGATAAGCTGCCCTTTCTTGCCACCATGGTGCTGAAAAGGAAGGAATGATTTACATTTTGCACGTTTAAGTGAGAAGAATATCTCTGACACCAAGCCAAAATTATACACACATTCAAACCACTTCATATTGTCCATTTTTAAGTGCCCTCTATGGTTGCAGAAATTCAAGGTTTACTTCTTTGACCATTTCCACCTACTTTTGGATAAGCACATATATGTAGCTTTGATAAGCAAAAAAATATTTATGAAGAGATGTTTTGTAGAAATGCCTGGGATCCAGACCTGAGCTGAGATCAAGAGTCGGATGCTTAATTGATTGAGCCACCCAGGCGTCCCTAGAAATGCCTTTTTTGAGACAACTTCCTAATAGTATATATCAACTGCTTTTGGGAACTGGTGTTAAAAATGGCCATATCAAGAGTGTCACTATATCTTCAGAAGATGTTGCCCATTAGATTATTTAGTGATGAAAAGTGTCTTGAAATTTAGATGATTGATTGATTGATTGATTGATTGATTTTTTAGAGAGAGACAGGGCAGGTGTGCTCACCAGCAGGGGAGGGGCTGAGGGAGAGGGAGAAAGAATCTTAAGTAGGCTCCATCGTGAAGCCTGATGTGGCTCTCCATCCCACAATTGACCATGAGATCCTGATCTGAGCTGAAATCAAGAGCTGGATGCTTAACTGACTGAGACACCCAGGCACTCCTTGAAATTTAATATCAGAAAAAAAAAATCTCTCTTCCAAAGACCAGTGTGCTTCTTTGTGTAGGTAATAACCCGAGTTCCCCTTTATGCCTTAGCTTCCAAAAAGTTTCAGATCTAAACTTAATATTTAAGCACTAATAACCATGTTGGCCTTGTTTGTTATTTACTACCTTTTTCTCATGTGTTTTTGATGCTCACATTTCTAATTATGGTTGTTGTATTTTCTATTTCTCCATGAAATTTTGTCAGTTCTGTTATATACTTTTTAGACTCTCTAATTTGGCTCATCTGCATTTATGATTGTTATATCTTCCTGATGAATTGGCTGGCAGAGAATACCGAATGTATCATTTTGGAAGAGAAATCACTTTTTCCTCTGAGTACAAGCTGAAAATTGATTCCCCATTCTATGGCTACATGACTCCTTATTTACCACATTTTTTTAATGTTTATTTATTTTTTTGAGACAGAGAGAGACAGAGCATGAACGGGGGAGGGTCAGAGAGACAGGGAGACACAGAATCCGAAGCGGGCTCCAGGCTCTGAGCTGTCAGCACAGAGCCCGACACAGGGCTTGAACTTACAGACCGTGAGATCATGGCCTGAGCCGAAGTCGGACGCTCAACCGACTGAGCCACCCAGGTGCCCCTATCACATTTTACATAGTGGCTCCTAACTGTTCCCTCAACATCAGCCAGTAACACTTCTTGTCTAATATCATATGGGCTGTACTGGGTTAAATGTTCCTGTGCTTATAGCCATATTCTCTTTAAAATGATCAAAAGAACATGTTTCTATTTCTGATAGAAGAACTGAAAGTGTGCATCTGAATACATGTCAAAAGACTCTTCTTTTCACACTGAAATGGAATATAGCGATGTGAAGATAATAGGAAGTATTTTTCTGAAATTGAAAATTATTAGCATTTCCCATTCTCATAGCTTTTACCGCTTCTATTTTTCTCCTAGGAAGTAAGGTTGATGACAGCAGCTTAGACACTTTTCTAGGAAACATGAAGATGGAGATGTCAGGTAAAGAATTTTGTAAGATTCTGAAGCACCTGTCAGTTGAAGGTGACATTTACATAGACATCGTTCACATGGTTCTATGTTGTGAGAAGTCTTTTTATTAATGTAAACTTCTTAGATATAAAATTCTTATAGAAAGAACCATAGAAAATGATAAAAAATAATAAAAAATTACCTTAAGTGTTATGCTTTAGGCTCTCCTCCTTGAGAATAAATTTTATGGCTTCCAAAAGTTCCATTTGGGAGGTGTGGAAGAAAGATGGAAATGTATTTGCTATGTTAGTACTTTAGATCCAAACTTATGTTTCTAGGAATACTTTGGCAACCTTTCCTCTGTATCACTGATTCAAAAAGCATCATTAAGATCCCACAATATTCTTTTTATTATTTAAAAAAATTTTTAATGTTTTGTATTTTTGAGAGACAGAGGGAGAGACAGAGCATGAACGGGGAAGGAGCAGAAAGAGAGGGAGACACAGAATCCAAAGCAGGCTCCAGGCTCTGAGCTGTCAGCACCGAGCCCGACGAAGGGCTCGAACTTTGGGAGCGGGGTAGCACCCTAAACTGCCACCGTTACCATGTATACCCAGTCCAATCCACCAAGAAAGGCCTGGCACACAACATTCTGTTCTTTAAACTTTTTTTTTCAATTTTTCCTCCTTTCTCCTTTTAAAATGCTATTCTGCACTTTGAAAACAGAATCAAGACATGATGAAGAATCAGCTTCTGAAGAAAAGGATTGCTATAGAATAAATACAGCTGTATTACACTGCTATTAAATAGCTCAATGCAGGAAAAAATTTACAAGATACAAGTTTGTTTGTGTTTTTTACAATATTAAAAGGCAGGAGTTTCAACTTTATAAATCTAAGAACATTTTATGCATAGGGTAACGTGCATTACTGTTATTTAAGGAAACACTGACAAATCCTTTAACTTGCAAATCTGATTAAAAAATATCAAAATGTTGAAAGTTGTGGAACAACCTAACCATTAAGCAATTTATCTACTATTTTTATATGGTTACAAAATGTGAGGGGCACCTGCGTGGCTCAGCTGGTTTAGTGTCCGACTTCAGCTCAGTTCATGACCTGGCGGTTGGTGAGTTTGAGCCCCGCTTCGGGCTCTGTGCTGACAGCTCAGAGCCTGGAGCCTGCTTCGGATTCTGTCTCCCTCTCTCTCTGCCCCTCCCCCTCTCACGCTCTGTCTCTCTGTCTCTCAAAAATGAATAAATGTTAAAAAAAATCAAAATGGGATAAAAAGCCCTTATCTTGCCTCCCCCCTTTTGGTGATATGATCATACCTGGGACAGTCATAAGATTGGCCAAGGAGGGTGATGAGCGAGCAATGGGAACCACAGCTAGGACCAGACAGGGCTCCACAGGCAAGGGGAGCATGAAAGAGGAAGGGCCTAACTGATATCGACAGGGAACTGGATGTGAAGGAAACAGGACTAAATGAATCAGTCTGTAAAAATAGAATTATACAGGGAAGATGACTGCTCATGTCCCAGACCCCCTAGTTTGCAGAGAAGTGGGAATAGAGGTGAAGTAGTCCTAACATGGACTTTATAGACCAGGGCAGGTAATAAAAGCATTCTGAATGGAAATACTGGTGTGTGGGGTTATGTACCTGGTGGGGTGGAGCATAGAAAAGAATATGAAGGCATGGGCGGGGGTGGGGGGGAGAGAAATACAGTTGTAGTAAAAATCATGGGAAATTGTTGATTTCTTATGCTGTTTCACAGTTAAGAATTTCATGTGTTTGAACCTCATTATGATCTCTGTAATTTTTACCTCATTTTACAGCTGATGGAAGAGTTGAACCTAATAAACTAATGAATAAAGCTGAAACTGTTACAGGTAAGAAGTTGATATAAAACTGAGAGAGCAATGCTTTAAACTTTTTTTAATGTTTTATTGATTTGCGAGGGGGGGAGGGGCAGAGAGATGGGGAGACACAGAATCAGAAGCAGGCTCCAAGCTCTGAGCTGTTAGCACAGAGCCAGATGCAGGGCTCGAACCCACGAACCATGAGATCATGACCTTAGCTGAAGTCAGACACTTAACCAACTGAGCCACCCAGGCACACCTGAGATAGTAATGCTTTTAAAACGTATTTTTGTAAGAGTATTCTCAGCAATATTTTTTAAATTATTGAAATATAGTTGACATACAACGTTATACTAGTTTCAGGTGTGCAATGTAGTGGTTCAATAATTATCTACTTAACTAACTGCTCACCATGGTAAATGTCATTACCATCTGTCATCATACAACGTTATTATGATATTACTGACTATATTCCCTATGCCGTACTTTTCATCTTTGTGACTCTGTTCACCTATTTCATGTATCCCCCCACTCCCCTTTCCTCTGACAACCAACAGTTTGTTCTCTGTATTTATGAATCTATGGTTTAAGAAAGTGCAACTGGGGGGAGAAATAGAGATAAAGATCTCTCTCTCTCTCTCTCTCTCTCTCTCTCTCTCTCTCTCTCTCTCAAAAGAAGGTTTAAGTGTTCTTGCTGCCTGCTGCACACCCCCATCATCTCTACCCTCAACCCTTCTTTCTAATCAAACCCTGATAGGAGGTAAGATAGAAGAAAAACTCTAGATGTGTTGATGGGATGGGAGTGAGGGTATAGAAAAAACCAAGGAGACCTTTTGTCGTGCTTCCTGTTTGGAACTCTGGGATGTCACCACCTCACTGAGTGTCCAGACAGGATGCCATTTTCACCAGAATAGATATTGCGGTATGGTGTTCTTAGGCAGAGGGAGGGCTGGAAACAGGCCACCGCTTTGCCCCCTTTGGCTTTGTGTGGTATGAAGGATATCCAGTTTTCCCACGTACTCCCAGTAAGCAATGTAGAAGGTTTCTCAGAGATGGAGGTCAGTGGGTCTGCCATGGGACACCAAGTCAAAGGGAGAGGTGATCCCTCCAGAGGCTATGGAGTAGACAGTATGGTCTGGGGACTAACAGAATACTTGACTGAGACAGAGGATCTCATCACCAGTGAATGCTAGGGCTTAGCCAACCAAGTTAGTGAAGGAAGGACCAAAGAACCTTGACTTTGCTAAAAAACAAAACAACAACGACACAGACCACAACGACACAGACCACAAGTTTCTCAGGCCATCAGCTTCAGCAGGAGATGTCAGGACTCATGAAATGTGGATTTTGTTGAAGAGGCTATCGAGAATCCAGAGGGCAACCCAAGGTCTGGCCGCCCTCCTTCACGGGCAGCAGGACCCCCAAGCTTTCCCTGATACTACGAGGAGGCCTCTCAGAGCGGAAGTGCGGAAAGGTTTGAAAAACTGAGAATTTCCCAAAATAAACTAGGTCAACCAAAAAGGAACTTTTTATTTTAAACCGGAAGAAACTAGGTTAACTCTATTTTTTAAGTTTTTGTTTAAATTCCAGTTAGTTAACATACAGTGTGATACCAGTTTCAGATGTGAAACTGTTTCTCCTCCATCACCTGTTTCTCCTCCCCTCACCCACTCCCTTCAGGTAGTTAACGGACTTTTCCCCTCCTCTTCTTACCAAACAGGATATGGGAAGAAGGAGGAAAGGGAGCTTCCTTGTGTCATTTTTTTTTTCCCTTTCAACCCTCTGGTTCACAGTAAAATGAAATGTTAGATTTTCAGGTTTGCTTTATAAAAAGTAGCTTTTCAAAATTAAAAAAAAAAACCCTCTTTCCTCTGAGTTATATAAGTTCTATGGCTGAATAGAAAAGTTTTATGGAAGAAAAGGAATATGAAAAAGAAAAATACATGAGTACAATTTACAGTGTCATACCTGTACCACACGTTTCAACATGGCAGGATGTCACTCACAGCTGCTTCAAGGGGAAAAGATTTTGACCTAGCTTTTATATTATTATGGAGATAGGTATTCGAGATGTATAAGCCAAATCAGAAAAGTGCTTCTTTATGAAACTTAAGCAGTTTCATGAATTCCATTTCTCTTTCTCTGTGATTTGAATTTTGCCTTGTCTTTAGCTAACAAGAAGCTGTATCATTATGAAATCTTACCTTTCCAAGGTGAGATTGATGATGAATCAACAAACCACTCGCAATGTATCACTTATTGTCTTATTTCCTAATCATGTGATAAAGAATCCTGATACTCTCCAACATATGGATTCAATATAATTGAAATTATTTTATCTTGGTAGGTTGTTTTCTTTGGGGCTTTTATATTGATCTTATTGATATGAATTTTAACAAATTTTCCAAGACAAGAGACAGAATTTATTATTGCAGGTTAATTGTGAAATGCAGAATAAGAATGTAATTATTCTGTGATTTTGGTTAGCACAGGCAATGAATCTAGTTAGAGCTAAAAAAAAAAAAAATGCTACTTTGGCTTAGATGTAGTTATTAAAATGTATCACGCGGGGCGCCTGGGTGGCTCAGTTGGTTAGGTGACCGACTTCAGCTCAGGTCATGATCTCCCTGTTCGTGGGTTCGAGCCCCACGTTGGGCTCTGTGCTGAATGCTTGCCTGCTTCAGATTCTGTGTCTCCTTCGCTCTCTGCCCCTCCCCCACTTTGCTCTGTCTCGCTCTGTCTCTAAAAAATAAATAAATGTAAAAAAAAAAAATTAAAACAAAACGTATCAAACGTCTGCTACATACCTGACAGAGTTCTAGATCTTTTCATAAGTGTTATTTTATCTTCACAGAAGCTCTGCGAGATAGTCTCATCTTTGTTTCATACAACACAAAACTAGGACTCAAAGTCAGGTTATTTACCTAAGTTCCAGTAGATAATATATAGTAGAGAACAATATTCAACCCTTGTGTTCTTACTCCAACCATGGTGATTTTCTCATTTCACCGGAACTGCCTATTTATTTTTCTTAAAAATTTTTAACATTTAGTTTCTTTTGAGAGACAGAGACAGAGCATGAGTGGGGGAGGGACAGAGAGAGAGAGAGAGAGAGAGAGAGAGAGAGAGAGAGAGAGAGAGAGAGAGAGAGACATACAGACAGACAGAATCTGAAGCAGGCTCCAGGCTCTGAGCCGTCAGCACAGAACTAGATGTGGGGCTTGAACCCAGGAACTGTGAGATCATGACCTGAGCTGAAGTCGGACACAACTGACGGAGCCACCCAGGCGCCCCCTGCCTGTTTCTATCATAAAAATTATACACTGGAAAGTAATTCTGTTCCTTTAGAAGTTTATGGGGTATATGGTTATTTTTCCAAAAAGGTTTAAGAGAAGTGAGCTTAATTCTAACCATATTGAAGCTCTGCCTTAAACTGAAACATGTTCCATGGATCTTGCATATTTCTGCCAAGTCTATAATGAATGGGTAAAATATATGGAACATTTCAGCATTAGTAGGCATTTTCATATTTTCTTCTCTTTCCCTAAGGAGAGACAGTAGCTGTCAGAGACCTGGACAAGATACTAGGGAACATGGGCTTTGAACTCACCAAAGAAGATTCTGGAGAGATGAAAAGAAAACTTCCACTTTATGGTGACTCATTTTAGATATAAAAAGTCTTTCAGGAAAATTTGGTCTCGAGGGTCTATGTAAGAGTTATTCTGAAACCAGATTAATTTTGTGATGTAAAATCTTAGGGAAAAATGTAGTTCTAGAACAAGAACTAATCCTGTCTTCCATTTTCTGAATGTATATAGAATACAAAGCACTTGACTAGATTGATTCCAAGACCATCTTTCACATCTGGGAATGTTGAGGAAGCACAGTTAAACGACGGAAAAGGAAATAAATGCAAGCCCACTGTGTACCCTTCTCACATTTCCCATCATTCCTCTCTTCTGACACAGCCCCATAATACTACTGAAAGTTCTCTCTGGGTACCAGTAACCTGCCATTTGCTAGTTGCATTAGACATTATTCACTTTTTATTGGAGCTTTCTACTGTCTTTTGTATCAGTGATAATTCTCACCTTCTTGAAATTATTCTCCTTTGGCTTCTGTGTTTTTTCCTCCTAACCTGGATCGTCTCATTTTTTGATTTTCATTTTGCATACTCTACCTGGGTAATCTCATCACTGTCTTTTGTTCAACCTATCATCTACATGCTTATGACTGTAAATCTGTGTTTCTATACAGCTTCAGACTGGTGTATCCAAATGCCTGCTACACATTTCTACTTGGATATTCCGTGGGACGCTTCTTTTTCTCAACTGAACTGAATTTAGAATTTAGAACTGAATTCAGTATTTTCCTGTCCAGTCTCCTAGTCCTGTATTCTCAATCTCATTTGTGCTCTCCCTATCCATCTATTCACCTAAGCTAGATATATGGAATTCATTTTTGATTCCCCCAATTCCTGTCAACCATGATCTGGATTATCTGTCACCTAATTTTGTAAGTTTTACCTTTATATAAACCTAAATTTAAAAATTACTGCACACAGATGGGTAGATGGATGGATATGTGACAAGCCAAGTATAGTAAAATGTTAAATAGTAGAATCAGATGGTGGGCATATGGGTGTTTATTGCACAGTTCCTTCAACTTTGCTATATGTTTACAAATTTTCATAATAAACCATTGGAAAAAATCCCATATGTAAATCCATCAGTTTCTCTCACTCCCTAGTACCACTGCCCTATTTTAGGTCCTTTCATTCCTGACTTCAGCTACTACAAGGGCTTCCACAAAATATTAGACATTAGAGTGATCCATATAAGATGCAAATCTGATGACATTCTGCACCAATTTAAAATCCTTTAATGGCTTTCAGTTTGGTACTTGGGAATGTCTCAAGTCCTTTTTATGGCAAACAAGTTCTTTCATTATCTGGGTTGGCCTTATCTGTCCAATCTAGTATTTTACCCTCACTAACATTGAACTTTTATTCCAAGCATACATATATCATGCTTTTTGTCGCATCTTTGTTTTGCTTATACTTTCCCCGCTATTCAGAGAATTTCCCCTTCCCCTTTGTTTGACCTACTCCTCACCATTGCTTATTAGAGTTGAGGGCACTTTTTCTAGTAAGTTCTTTAAATACCCAGGCTCCATTAGATGTCTCTTCTCTGTGTTTCCACAATAACTGCATACATTTTTCATTATAATTGCCACATTGTGTAAATGTATGCTTCTTTGCCTGTCTTGTCACTTTAATGTGACCTTAGAATAGAAAAGGGTATTCTGTATCTAGTACCTAGCAGAGTGTCTGGCCTATAAGTAAGCACCCTATAAATGTTGAGTGAGAGATGATAGAGTAAATGAGCGAAAAAGTGAATGATTCCTAAGGAAAACAAAAACTGCCTTTGGTCGGGCCACTAATACTTACTTCTAATACATTGTAATCATTTGCAGCAATTCTGAGCAACAGGGAGAATCAGAGTATATTAGCAGTAAACCAGAGATGAAAATAGACTTTTCTTCACTAGAGACTCATACTTAAGAGTCATAGCATTACCAGAATTGAGGGCCTTTAGAGAATTAACTTGCATGGATGGTATTTTCTATCCTGTTTATAAGGACTAAAATAGCTGAGTAAAAGCATATTTTTCCATGGGCCAGACTTTATGGTTCAAGGGTCAAAGGCCAGCTTACTAAAATAGAATCAATGTCTTGGGGCACCTGGGTGGCTCAGTCGGTTAAGCGTCCGACTTCAGCTCAGGTCATGATCTCACAGTCCGTGAGTTCGAGCCCTGCGTCAGGCTCTGTGCTGACAGCTCAGAACCTGGAGCCTGCTTTGGATTCTGTGTCTCCCTCTCTCTTTGCCCCTCCCCTGCTCATACTCTGTCTCTCTCTGTCTCAAAGAAAAATAAATTAAAACATTAAAAAAATTTAAAAAAGTAACATAGAATCAATGTCATAAAACTAAGAATTAAGCAATTCAAGTGAGCCCAAATGGTGATGTGGAATAATGAAATTCAGCTTATTTCTGGTTTCTTATTTTATAATTTTTTAAAGAACCTGCTTTGTATCTCCATTATGTCTTATTTTTTAGCTAAAGGGAAGACTGATCTAAAAACATTGATAGATTCAGTACAAGTTATTACAGGTCAGTGAGAAATTACTATAAATATGAGATCCCAAGTCTACACTAAATTATATTTTTTCCTGTGATAAAGATTTTACTGAAGTATGAAACACGTAATTACTACATTGTATAATGTGTCCAGCTTAAGAATTATTACAAAGTGAACATACATATTTATCTATCACCTGGATGAAGAAATACATTATCAATAATACAGAAGATCCACTGTACCACTTCACAGTCATGTCCTCTGGACTCTCTGGAGGTAACTGCATCCTGTATTCTAGGACCACAGATTAGTTTCACCCGCTTTTGAAATTTGTATAAATGCAGTCATCTGATCTGTGTTCCATGATGTCTGACTTCTTTCACGTAACATTGTATTACATCTTATTCTCTGAGATTTGTGCACATTGTTGCATGTAGCGGCAGTTTGTTAATTTTCATTGCTGCATATTGTACAGTCTACCAAATTACAGTCAAGGAGATCTTTAGAGAATGTGCGGTAGTAGGTAAAATGATTTCTGGCTAGCTCGTTGTACCTGAATTGCCGTGCGATATTCCACTGCATCAGTATACCACAAGATATGTATCCAGTCTACCGTCACAGGACATTTCTAGTTTGGAGCAGTTATGAAGAACATATTGCTATGAATATTCTTGTATATGCCTTTTGGTGAACATATGTGCACAATTCTAGGCCATCCACCTAGAAATGAAATTTCTTTGTTGTAAGATGGGATTGTGTGTACTTGATTAGATATTGTCAATCCATTTTCTAAAGCAGTTGTACCATTTGACACATCAACCATTGCTTTACATCCTTGCTAATACTTGGTATTATCTCTCTTCTCCGTTGTAGCCATTCTGGTGAGCATGCTGTGGTATCCCACTGTTATTTTTGGATTTCCCTAATGATTAATGATGTTGAGCATTCATGTTTACTGGTTATTTGGATACCTCTACGATAAAGCTCCTTTCATGTCTGTTGCCTATTTGCTTGGATGTCTGTGTTCAGCATACTGAATTTTTAAAACATTTTTTATTTGTTTTTTAAATTCAAGTATATTTATCATAAGGTGTTATATTAGTTTCAGGTGTACATTCTAGTGACAGCTATACATTATTCAACAACTCTATACATTACTCAGTGCTCATCAGCTAAGTGTACTCTTCAATCCTCATTACCTACTTCACTCATCCCCCAACCCACCCACCCATCTGCCTCCTGGTAACCATCGGTGTGTTCTCTGTACTTCAGAGTCTGTTCCTTAGTTTCTCTCACTCTTTTTTTTTCTCTTTGTTTGTTTATTTCTTAAATTCCACATATGAGTGAAATCCTTTGATATTTGTCTTTCTCTGATTGACTTATTTCACTTAGCATTATAGTCTCTAGCTCCATCCATGTTGTTGCAAATGGCAAGATTTCATTCTTTTTATGGCCGAATAATATTCCATTACATATATATTCCATTATATATATATTCCATTATATATATTCCATTACATATATATTCCATTATATATATATTCCATTATATATATTCCACTATATATATATATATACCATATATCCATTATATATATATACATATTTGTGTGTATGTATGTGTGAATATATATATGTATGTGTATGTATGTATATATATATATATATATATATATATATATACACACACATATATATATGTATATACACACACACACACACACACACATACACATACACACACACACACTACATCTTCTTTATCCATTCATCAGCTGATGGACACTTGGGCTGCTTCTATAGTACGGTTATTATAAATAATGCTGCAATAAACATAGAGGTGCACATATCCTTCTGAATTAGTGTTTTTGTATTCTTTGGATAAATACCCAGTAATGTGATTACTGGATCATAGGGTAGTCTATTTTTAATTTTTTTGAGGACTCTCCATAATGTCTTCCACAGTGGCTGCACCACTTTGCATTCCCACCAACAGTGCACGAGAGTTCCTTTTTTTCCACATCCTCACCAACACTTGTTGTTTCTTGTGTTTTTGATTTTAGCTATCCTGACCGGTGTGAGGTGATATCTCATTGTAGTTTTGATTTGTGTATCCCTGATGATAGGTGATATTGAGCTTGTTTTCACATGTCTGTTGGTCATCTGTATGTCTTCTTTGGAGAAATGTCTGCTTGTGTCTTCTGCCCATTTTTTAATTGGTTTATTTGGGGTTTTTTTGATGTTGACTTGGTGTAAGTTCTTTATACATTTTGATACTAACTCTTTATCAGATACATCATTTGCAAATATCTTCTCCCATCCAATAGGTTGTCTTTTAATTTTGTTGATTATTTCCTTTGCTATGCAGAAGTTTTTATTTTGATGGCATCCCAATAGTTTATTTTTGCTTTTATTCCCCTTGCCTCAGGAGACATATCTAGAAAAAATGTTGCTACAGCCGATGTCAGAGAAATTACTGCCTGTGCTCTTTTCTAGATTTTTATAGTATTAAGTCTCCTATTTAGGTCTTTAATCCGTTTTAGTATACCTTGGTGTGGGGTGTAAAGTGGTCCAGTTTCATTCTGTTATATGTAGCTGTCCAGTTTTCCCGGCACCATTTGTTGAAGAGATTGTCTTTTTTTCCCATTGTATAATCTTTTGTCAAAGATTAATTGACCATATAATTGTGGATTATATGCCTAAATATGCTTTATATGCTTTCTACCCTTTTCTATTGATCTATATGTCTGCTTTTATACCAGTACTATATTGTTTTGATTGCTATCACTTTGTAGTATAACTTGAAATCTGGAATTGTGATACTACCCACTTTGTTCTTCTTTTTCAAGATTGTTTTGGCTGTTTGGGGTATCTGAGGTTCCATATAAATTTTAGGACTATTTGTTATAGTTGTTACTGGTATTTTGATAGAGAATTCATTAAATCTGTAGATTGCTTTGCATACTATGGACATTTTAACAATATTTGTTCTTCTACTTCATGAGCATGGAATATCTTTCCATTTGTTTATGTCATCTTCAAATGTTTTCATCAATATTTTATAGTTTTCAATGTATGGGTCTTTCACCTCTGTGGTTGAATTTACTCCTAAATATTTTATTATTTTTAGTGCAATTGAAAATGGGATTGTTTTCTTAATTTCTCTTTCTGCTACTTCATTATTAACGTGTAGAAATGCAACAGATTTCTGTATATTGATTTTGTACCCTGTAACTTGGCTGATTTCATTTACCGGTTCTAGTAGCTTTTGGTGGCTTTTGTAGTTCTTCTTTGTTCCTTTCTTCTCTTGCTTTCTTCCGTTGTGGTTTGATGGCCTTTAGTGATATGTTTCAATATCTTTTTCTTTTGTTTTTTGCATATCTATTACACGTTTTTTTATTTGTGGTTGCCATCAGGTTTATATATAATATCCTATGCATATAGCAGCCTATATTAGGTACTGGTTGCTTAAGTTTGAACCCATTCTAAAAGCACTAAATTTCACCCCCCACACACACACACATTTTATATGTATGATTTCATATTTTACTTCCTTTTATTTTGTGAATTCCTTGACTGATTTCTATAGCTATAATTGATTTTACTGCTTTTATGCTTTAACTTCCATACTGGTTTTATAAGTGATTGATCTACCACTTTGGTTATGTTTGTATGCCCCCGTGAATTTTTTTTCCTTTCCTAATTTGCTTGCTCCTGATTATGGCCTTTCCTTTCCAAAGAATTCCTCTTAACATTTCTTGTAAGACTGGTTTAATGGTGAGGAATGCCTTTTACTTTTGTTTGTCCGGGAAACTCTATCTCTCCTTCTATTCTGAATGATAGCCTTGCTGGATAGAGTATTCTTGGTTGCAGGTTTTTTTCTTTCAGCACTTTGAATATATCATACCACTCCCTTCTGGACTGCAAAGTTTCTTCTGAAAAATCAGCGGATAGACTTAAGGAGTTTCCCTTGCATATAACTTTTTTCTCTTGCTGCTTTTAAAGTTCTCTCTTTACCACTATTTTTTGCCATTTTAATTATTATGTGTCTTGGTGTAGACTTCCTTGGGTTTATTTTGTTGGGGACTCAGAGTCTTCTGAATCTTGATTTGTCTCCTTCTCCACATTAGGGAATTTTTCAGCTATTATTTCTTCTAACAAATTTTTCTGGCTGCTTTTCTCTCTCTTCTCCTTCTGGGATCCCTATAATGCTAATGTTATTACATTTGATGGTGTCACTGAGTTCTCTATTCTCATTTTATATTGTTCTTTTACTCTTTCCTTTTCAGCTTAGTTGCTTTCCATTACTGTTCTTTCAGTAATGATCTGTTCTTTTGCTTCCTCTAGTCCACTATTTATTCACTCTAGTGTGTTTTTAATTTTAGTTAATGAGTTCTTCATCTCTGGTTCTTTTTTTATATTTTCTAATATCTTTGTTGAATTTCTCACTATGATCCTCTACTCTTTTCTCACATCCAGTAAGTATCTTCATGACCATTACTTTGAATTCTCTATTGGGTATATTGCTTATCTCTGTTTCATTTAGCTCTTTTGCTGTGCTTTTGACCTGTTCTTTCATTTGGGACATAAGCCGCAGTTTCATTTTGTCTAACTCCCTGTGTCTGTTTCTATGTATTAGGAAAGTCAGCTATGTCCCTGATCTTGAAAAAAGCAGTCTTATGAAGAAGAGGCCCTGTAGTGTCCTGTTGTGTAATGTCCCCTGTTCACCAAAAACTAGCATTTCAGGTGTCTTCTCTGGGTGTTGCATGCCCTAGGGCTGTGATTGTTGAGTCATGTTTGCCATCAGTTGTCATCTGCAATGGCCTTCTTTGCCTGTTGTGGACAAGGTTTGGTCCCTGTGGTGTTAAAGGGCCAGTCTGGGGCCACCTTGGGCTTGAGTTGGGTCAGACCAGATGCCTGGCCTCACCCCATTTGCCAGAACTGTGGTTGCACCAAACTTCAGGGTGCTCACTTTCTGCTGCCCGCTGTGAGATCTTCGTTGGTGGGTAGAGCTGGCAGTCAGAGGTCTGTACCCATCCCAGAGCTGGGAATATAGTCAAACTGATGTGTGTGATTATATTCCCTCTCCCAGGGCAAGAGTCACTTGGGAGTGGTCCTGGACAGTGTTGGAGCTGCCTGCTGCTTACAAAATGAGAGGCATCTAGTGCTGCTTTGGATGGACTCCTGCCCAGTGGGGATGGTTGGAGGGGGCAGCCTGCAGGAGAATGCAGGGGTGGGTGAAGCGGTGTTAGCAAGCTACATGGCAAGTGTTCCAGCTGGTTCCTGCAGCTGTCTGGGTATCTGGATTAGGGTGGGGGTAGGGGAGAGAAATGGTGCCTGCCAGGTCTTTTATTCTTGGAGAAGTCTCCTAAAAATCCCTGCCCTTCCAGGAGAAGTTCTGAGATTAGTAAATAAATCTCCTTTCTCAATATCCCAGCCACTTTTCAAACTGCCGCTTCTATGCTGTATCCCTGCAGGGCTGTTTGTTATGCTGTCTCTTTAAGGATGGAGACTGTTTCCTCTTGCCCTCCAGCTCTCCCAGAGCCAAGCCAACTGATTTTTAAAATTCTAGGTGTTAAGCTCCAGTGATTGTAAAAGTTAAAAAAAAAAAAAAAAAAGTTAAGCCCCTCTGTCTTTCAAAGACAAATATTACGGGGGTTTGTCTTTACAGTGCAGGTCACCCATGTCTGGGGTGCCTGGCAGGAGATCTCTTCCTCTCCCTTTTCCGTGCTTGTGGCATCCCTCACATTTGTGGTTGGTTTTCCTGGGGGTCTGGTTCTAACCACATCTCCATTATTCCTCCCATTCTTTTCATTGTGGCCTCTTCTCTTCAATTAACTGTGGAGGGTCTGTTCTGACCGTCTTCAGGTTGTTTTCTGGGTTGGTTACACTGATACGGGTGTATCAAGGGGTACCCATGAGACAAATGAGCTTAGGATCCTCCTACTTTGCCATCTTTCCCAGAAATTCATATTGCATTTTTCATTTATCTTTTACCTGTTTGTTTTTTTTTAATGTACTCTAGATACAAGTCCCTTGCAGGTTATATAAATTATAAATATCTTACTGTATAGTTTAACTTTTCACTTATATTTTATCTTCTTTTTTTTTTGATAGGGAAAAATGTTTTTTAATTACACACTCAATCCATTGGATGTATTTCAAAATACCCCCCAAAACACTTTTCTTCATTTATCAGTGAAAGAAGTTAGAAAGTAATGTCAAAAAAATAGCATATGGCAATCAAATTTCCCTGAAAGTCACAGTCACATATAGAGTACATCCTAGAAAAGAGGAGGGGCCAGACAGGTTCTCCCTACTTTCAGGAATTTCATCAAGTACTGGACCTACTCATGGGTGGAGAGAAAAGGCAACTTTTAACTCTGAGTATGTTATTAAATGAGGCGTTTACTATACTCCTTCCTAAGAGCACCAGGTGGGGGACAAGTGTTCTAAACTTGATCTAGGAAATGGAATGTGGAGTCAGTCCATCCTCTTCCCCCTAAGAGCTGTCCAGTGGCTAATGAATTTAAAAAACATGACTAAATAAAAACAAATGCCCCACATACTCTCTCCCCCCCCCCCAATAAAGGTAAAAGAAAAAACCTGGATTTCCCAGATTATTCTCCAGAATAATAGTTGCTTTATATATTTGGTATAAGTGGGATGTTAAAGTCCTTTACTGTTAGTTCATTACTATCAATTTCTTCCTTTACATATCTATTAATAGTTGCTTTATGTATTTGGCTGCTTTCATGTTGGGTACATAAATATTTGCAACTCGAGAGTGGATGGAGCCTGGGAGTAGCTTTAACAACCCCAATTCGTCGATTACAGAGTCATCCCAAGCATGCCTTGCTTTTAAACAACAAAAAAAATATTTTTGAAACAACAAGATAAAAACCTAGTACTAATCACTTTCTGACAATACACAATTACTGAATTAACTAATATTGAGAAGGGGAAGGGAATCATACCTATGGGCCTTGTCTCACTCAAGTGCATGTTTGTAGGTGCAAGGCACTTGTCATTATTGCAGAAATGAATTTTAATTTTTCATCTTTAGTTTAACATTGCTTTTAGTACAATGCTGACACCAGCAGTGCAGAAAGGGCTCTGGAGAGTTGTTCATAGCAGCAGCTCTCCTTTGGTTCTGGAGGCTCCAGGCCAGCCAATATTGCCTCGTCACATACATTCTTTAGGCCTTTCTGTGAGTGCAGAACCCGCCACATATTTGACCACCTTCAGGTCATGGGCCAGCTTTTCACATCATTTCAGCAATCTCTGGAGGGATAGACTTCTCTTTGTTCTTAGTTTCTCAATCGTAGAGGAGTCATCTTTAAGATCAATTTGGGTCCCAACAAGCAAGAAAGGAGTCTTGGGACAGTGGTAAGTTATCTCAGGCACCCACATTTCCTTCACATTTTCGAGTGAGGAGGCAGAGTTCACTGAATAACAGACTGGAATACATTTGTAGAAATGTATTCGTAGATACGTTGAAATACGTTTGTAGAATAACTTGGCAGTTGTCATCTGTCATAGTCCTCTTGCCCCGCAGTATCAGAAAGTCCAAGAGTGTATGGCCCCCTATCGATCATAATGGTGACTGCATAGTTGTCACCAAGAGTCGGTACATCCTCGGAAATGTGTTTGTTGTGTAGGATATCAGGAGACACGTTTTACCAACAGCACC
Source organism: Panthera pardus (assembly GCF_024362965.1). NCBI lineage: Eukaryota > Metazoa > Chordata > Mammalia > Carnivora > Felidae > Panthera > Panthera pardus. The sequence continues at coordinate 29,136,900 of NW_026526876.1, read as the reverse complement.
GTCACCCACAGCAACGCACTTAATTGTCTGCATTACTGAAACAATTTTGTATCCACTTTAAATATTTCAAATTCGGTGGTGATCTCAGCTTCTCCGCAGGGGCATTGGCAGTGCTGTGTGGTGTCTCCTCTTGTATTTTATCTTCTGATGAACAAAAGTTTCTCTTTGACACGTAGTTGAATTAGTCAACCTTTTTTCTTTTATAGCTAGAATGTTTGGGAGCCTGTTGAAGAAATCCTTCCATACACCGCGGTCATGAAAACGTCTCCTATTTTATCTTCTGGGAGCTTTATTATTTTCCTTTCACATTTAGATCTATAATCCACTCAATTGATTTTTCTATATGATGTGGGATAAGGGTCCCTTTTTCTTCTAAATGGATATTCACCATTTATTGACAAGGTGATCCTTTCCCTACTTTAATGTAAGGCTAGCTTTTTCATAAATCAAAGATAATAAATGTGTTGCTATATCTGGACTTTTTATTCTTTTTGTTCTTTGTTCTATTTGCTGGTCCTTGCACCAGTACACCTACTATTTTAATGTAGATTTAATCTGTCTTGATATCTGAAGCATAAATCCTCCCAATTTTATTTACTTCTTTAAACTCTTCTTGGCTATTCTTAGGAATGTCCTTTTTGTCATTAGAAATATTTATTCTTTGTGCTTTCTCTCTTTTTTTCCTTTGTCAGTCTTAGTGCAGGTATGTATCACTTTTGTTGGTCTTTCCAAAACCCAACATTTGGTTGTATTGATTTTATTTAAAGTTTGCTTTTCATTTCAGTAGTTTCTGCTTTTGTCCTTAGAACTTTTCTTCTCCTTTTGAGGGGTTTAATTTGCTGTTCTTTCCTAACTTTTTAAGATAGAACCTTGGGTTATTGATCTTTTCATCTTTTCTATTACATGCATTTAAGGCTGTGAATTTCCCTCAGCACAACCTTACCATATCCTACAAGTTTTAATATGTAATATTATTATTTTTACTCAATTCAAAATATTCTAACTTCCAGTATGGTTTATTTTTTTGACACATGATTTATTTAGAGAGGCATTCTTTAGTTTCCAAAGTTAGGGGAGTTTCCTAGTAGCTTTTGCTATTGATTTCTAGCTTAATTTCCATACCCTATGTTATTTGTACCGATCATCTTTATTATTCTAATAATTTTTAAATTATATGAACCTTATTCAATTGTGAAATATTACTTTATAACCATTATTATGGGAGCATCTCTTTTACCAGTGTTAAAGAAACACTGTTCATTTTGTGTCTGTAACTGACTGCTTATTTTTAGCAGGTATCATTATGCTTTATTTCTCTTTAATAATTGGAAATTATGCTATTTTTTAAAATGTCATCTTTCTCTACTTCTTTTGTTCTGCAGGAGGAGAAGTTGACCTCAGTGACCTGGAAAATGTCTTGCAAAATATGGGGATAGAGTCCTCACCAGAGCATTCGGAGCTAAAGAAATTACTTCCAATTAATGGTGGGCATTTCAAATATCAGAATAGTCTTCAAGAGAGTTAATATGGTCATCCAGGGAGTTGTTCAGCCATTGCAAGTATCAGGTAGAATCTTGAGGGAATTAGAATTATAGCCTAAAAATGTTTTATAATCCAATGCTCCATGTTTATTCTAGATCACTTGGAAGTTAAAGTTAAAAATATCCATAATTCTAAAGATAATTATTTTTAATATTTAGGAATACATAAATTACCATTTAAAAATATGTCTAAATCAAGAGGCTCATCAATCATCAGTCTTGCCATTTGGACTAAGGAATATTGATAGTTATTTTTCCTTCCATTGAGATGCCTTGGGTTGGAGAGGAGGACGAGGAGAGATGTAGAACTATACTTACTAGTAGAGGGGTAAAAATGTGGACTCAGAAAAAATACAACATAAGGAAGTGTTTTTTCTTTGGCCTGGTAAATATTAATAATTGTCTCAGGTGCTAAAGAATTGATTTACCATATTAAGAATTTCGTTTACATTTTTTGTTTTATTATTTCTAGAAGATACTAGGTAAATTTTAGGAGCAAATTATTTTATGCTGTATATTTCTGAACTTGGATATTTGATATTGTTTTAGCATGTCTAGATATTTTCTCTATGACCTAAATTATGTGTTTCTTGCAGCTACAGCTAGTAGAAGAATATATAAGACTAGTTTGCTGAATTATGCAGATGTAAAAGGTGAGTGAGATTCAAATAAAGATGTCAGATTGAGACTCTTGTGTTTTGCTTTTTTTCTTATTAAATATTGCCCCCTGCCATTCTCATATATATTTCCACGATTAGTTTTAATACACACATATGTTCATACTGATTAAATAATTTTCTGTCTTGTTTTTAAAAGGTGTTCTAACTATTTAGGTTTACCTAGATTTTTGATGTGGAAATAATAAAATTTAGGCCCAGCTATAAAAATTTAAGATAGTCTATCTTGAAATACAGTGACCAAACTGAATCTCCTTGTATAAATGTTTATATAAAAAAAACTATTATGTTTGCAGTTTTGCTGCTAAAATTAACCTGAGTGGTGTCTCAGCCTTATTCTGATGTATTGTATTATGTAAGCTTATCTTCAGTGTGGGATATTTTGGGTATAAATGAATAGATAATTTTAGTCCATTAGTATTTCTCTTTAAAAATTTAAATGTCCTTAGCCTCTTTTTTTATGATGAAATTGATACCACCATACATTAGGAATTTATATTATATTTTGATTTTTATTTTAATGTCCTCATATCTTTCTCTTTTGTTGGGTTGCAAGATGATGACCATGACCTTGACTCTATTCTTGAAAACATGGCAATCAGACTTACAGCTGAGGAACTTAAGGATGTACCGGTTGCTTCAGATGCTTCAGATGTACCAGTTGATGGTGAATGATTTAGATATCATTATGCCTTCATGAAAATTTGGGTTTTGCAGCTGACATTTTTTATAGGACTTATATAGCTGAAATAAGAATTATTTTTTCTCTCAATATATTAATCTAAAGTTGATACTTATTCGTTTATTTAACAAATATTTACTGAGCACTATATATCATGTATTCTGCTCAGTGCCAGAAATATACTGACCACGAAATACAGACATAGTCCTTGACCCAAGGAACTTAATGTCTAGTGTATCACAATTCTTAGTATTCTAGTAGAGGCTGAGAATGTTGCTGGGGCCTCAGTCAGGTTAGTAGTTTTCACAGGAACAAGGGCTTTGGTTTCAGCCAATATGAATGACATTTTTGCTACTTCTATGTAGGTATGGATCATCATATCCTTGGACCAGACTTCACGATTCAAGGTCAGTATTGTATGTATTAAATAAAATATTAGGATTGAAGTGTGATGTATCACAAAGTAATCCCCACTTTAAATAAACCAAAAAAGAATATATTTAGCTGAGCACAATCCACTGAGGTCAAGCAATATCACCTAGAAACATTTTACTGAATACTGCCTCTTACCTGGAAAAATATTTTTTTTCACTTGATTCATATACTATTTAGTTATGTCTTTGCCATGGGTTTTATACCCTTCTGATAGGGTGAGTTTTTTTTCCCCAAAAGATATTTTTATTAAATCATTCCTTAATTTTCAAGTACTACTGTGTACCAATGAAAAACATGTAGTTAGTTTTTTATTTGCTTATTTTCTTTATGCTTTTAAGTTTCCCTGGGACATCTGGAAAAAATAATTAAGTGGGACTATCAACAATTGCCAGAGGTTATTTTTAGCTTCAGAAACTCACTTGTCGATGTCAGATAAAAGGCAGAATCGGAGCCACCGAAAAACTCTCTCCTCCATAAGAGCAATGAGCAAACTGGCAAAAATTGTCAAAATTAACATTTTCAGAACTGGAAATTAACCAAAGGTTTGCTGCAATCTGGGGAGGATTTAACAGAAAAAAGACTGAATCTCAGTAAGAATAGTGAGCTTTGTGATATTTTAATTTGCCCTATTCCCATCCTCTGTCTCACAGCTCCATAATAGCCTTGAAAAATAACATTTTCTATTTGCAGTGAAAACTAGTAGCCTGGAAACCACTGGAGGGAGCAGAGGGGAACTGGAGCTCTTTCAAAGCCTTATTGCCAAAGAACTGTCATTATTTGGTCTGTTTGGTGGTTCCTTGGAGTGAGGCTTTATATCTGTCTCCCTTTATGTATGAATTGATAAATGAATAATCCATGAGTATGGAAAGAGGAATCAACTGAAAAGAGCAGAAAAGAATAAGAAAAAATAATAATTATTTGGAGTCATAAAGGACTAATAGCAATTACTGCAGTGGTAGAGTAATAATTAGTCAGCAGCCATACTGAAATGGACGCAGTGATTAGAAAGAAGAGGAGAAAGTATGTTAGTAAAAGACATGAGATGAGAATTATGGCCTTTACTTCTTTTACTCTTGGTACCTGCATGAGTCTTGTCCCTGCCAGAACAAAGATGAACACAGAGAGCATGAACTGTCCTGTAGAGTTTATGAACTAGTGTGGCATCATAAAATGTTTTTCCTAGACTCCGAGTCCATTTTGCAAATACAAATTGAACCCCAGAAAGCCTGAAATTAAAAATTAAAAATGGACTCAAATAAAATAGTGGAAATACTGGACTCTGCCTTAAGTTTTTTTACAGTATGGGTACTTTATGTTTTCATTCTAAAGCTCTATCATTTTCTGGATCCCAACTAAGTCTTTTTTTTTTTTTTTTTTAACAACTAATGGGAACTTTGATGTTGGTATCTTAATGGATGGAATGGGTGGAATAAAAGCCAAAACAGGTAATAGAATAACAACTAAGAGTAAGATGCTACTAGAATTCTAAGAACCAAATTATTTCCACTAAATTACAATATAATGCTCTTTCCACATCATGATTGCATGGGCTTTTAAAATCTGTCTTACACATCTTATAAAAATGTTTATGTATAAATGCCTACAGTTAGATAATAGATTATCAGAACTTTTAGCAATAAAACTTCAGTGCTCTTTGTTGTTTCCCAAGTCATTATCTGAAATCTCTGCCAATAATTAGCATACCTTCTTTTATGGCGGAAAGCTAAATTCCAGTTTAACACAGTAAAAAGTGAAGGAAAGTTTTGGTAAAGTTAGAGGCGATCTCAAAGCAATAAAAGTGCTGATAAAACTATTTAGATCAGCAATCTGTATCATTCTAATGTACTGCAAAGTTTATACTCAAATCGCATGCTCTGTTGCCCTGCCTATCATTCAGAGATGATGCTAGAAATAACGAGAAACCTTCTCTGTAGGCCCAAAGGCCTATTTTTTTAGGCTGGGTCTCTTTTCATTCAGCAGTTAGCTGTAATGCTACAAAGGCAATTTTTTTTTTTTAATTGTGTGGAATCACGACATCATTCACAATAATACCAGAAGTCTCCCTTCTTTTGCTTTGAAGGAGAGGTTGAGGTCAATGACATGAAAAAAGTTCCAGGAAACATGGGGATAGAACTCAAAGATAAGAAACAGGGAGAGTTGGTGAACAATCTGCCAGTCGATGGTGAGAATTTCTCTAATAATTCTATTTCATATCTAAGTGAAAAAGATTGTCCAAAAAAATCTTTTACAAGGTAATGACTGTTTTCTCTTACGAAGAAATACCAACGGTGTCATCTCATTCTTAGTTGGGAATGAGGTGGCTTTAGTCAGAAATCCTGCGACCATGGTTGAGAAATCCTGGCTATTATTCTTGAATACACTGTGATTCTGAAATTTTAAAATGAGAAGAGGAAAAGGAAGGCATTGAAAAGTATGAAATGGAAATAAATGAGAAATTACAAAGAATAAATGGATGGGAGGGGTTCTGCCTGTTAGAGGGCCAGCAATAACTGCCTTAGGTGCCAATGAATGAAGAGTGGCCTTATTTTCTCCATTTCATATATTTTTAAAAATTATTGAGAGTATATTTGTACTGTATGGAAATGTAAAATCTGACTTTGTGAAATGATGGCTTCTCTGTTGCTTAATAACGAATTTTGGTGAGATTTTGATTTGTATGCTTCTTAAAGCTGATACATCTGTCAGGATAGGCTGATGGTTGGCACAGAGGCCTTTTTCATTAATTTATTCTAAACCAAAGGATAACTGACATATAACATTAGTTTCGTGTGTACAACATAGTGATTCAACAATTACACACATTATGAAACACCATGGGAAGTGTAGTTGCCTTCTGTTGTCATAGTTATTACATTATTGACTCTGTTCCCTATGCTATACTTTTCATCCCTCTGACTTATTTTCTTTATAACTAGAAGTTTGCACCTCTTAATCTTCTATTTCACCTAATCCCCCACCCACCTCTACTTTGGCAACCACCTGTTCTCTCTATTTATGAGTCTGTTGTTTGTTTGTTTTACTTTTTAGATTCCACAAGTAAGCAAAATCATATGATATTTGTATTTCTCTGTCTCACTTACTTCATTTATCATAATAGCCTCCAGGTCCATCCATGTTGTCATTAATGGCAAGATTTCATTCTTTTTTACGGCCGAGTAGTATTCCATTATGTGTATGTGCACCACATCTTCTTTATATCCATTCATCTGTTAATGGACACCTAGGTTGCTTCCCCATCTTGGCTATTGTAAGTAATGCTGCAGCAGACAAAATGGCATAGTATCTTGCCAAATTAGCGTTTCCATTTGTTTCTTGTAAATACCCAGAAGTGGAATTACTAGACCACATGGTACTTCTATTTTTAGTTTTTGGAGGAACCTCCCTACTATTTTCCAGAGTGGCTGCACCAATTTACATTCCCACCAATAGTGCACAAGGGCTCCCTTTTCTCCTCACCTTCACCAAGACTTATTATTTATCTTTTTGATACTACCCATTCTGATTGGTGTGAAGTGATATCTCATTGGGTTTTGATTTGCATTTTCCTGATGATTAGTGATACTGAGCATCTTTTCATGTGTCTGTGGGCCATCTACATGTCTTCTTTGGAAAAGTCTATTCATGTGCTCTGCCCATTTTTAAATTGGATTATTTGTCATTTTTCGGTGTTCAGTCGTATGAGTTCTTTGCATATTTTGGATTTTAACCCCTTACTGGATATATCATTTGCAAATATCTTCTCCCATTCAGTAGTTGCCTTTTTGTTTTGTTGATGGTTTCCTTTGCTGTGCAATGAAGGCCTTTAAAGATGAAAATATACATAAGATGTTAAATTTTGATACTTGCCACTTTTCAGATATTTTGATAAGATATTTATGCTTCTTTTAATCCGCCCATGCTTTTGCAGACAATGTATGTTCTATCCTGGGGGATAGAGTTCCATAATTTATTGAAAAGTTTACAATTTGTGGCAAAGAAGAAAATAAGTCTAGTCTGAAAAGTGATTAATAAACAAAAAAATTAGTAATGGTTAAGGAAATTTACTCAGAAAAAGAAATTTTTCTCTGGGTATCATCAACAAAAAAATCATGCTTATTGGATGGAAGGATGAAATTTGTTATCCCCACTAGTGTATTTCACTGAGAAGCTCACCGATTACCTTTAAAGCTTTCTGCTCTATGGACTGACCAAAGGAAGATATTTTACTCTAACTCTATTATTGAACATATTTTAAATATTTGAACAATGTATTTAGCTATGTTTTTTGTGCTAGAACTTGTAACTGTATATTATACACGAATTAATAGTTTTGGTCACATTTAAGAGTGACTACATTTTGGTGTTATTTCTTTCAGTTTCCTAGGGGTGAGGATGATTGATATCAACAATCATGTTGATATAACAACAATCACTGTTCTGGAAAACATGAGGTTGAATCTTACAGAAAAGGAACCTAAAAATATGAGACAGAATCTACAAATTAATGCTGAGCATTTAATATAGCATTGAACCACTTGGGAAGTCTTGGGCGTCTGACGTGATGGAAAGACTCTCGAAAGCCACTAATTTGGCACTAAGAAGACATTTTAAAAACTCACAGAACACATCTCTAAATAGAAATGAATGCTATCCTAAAAACTTATATTAAGTTTATTATATCAACAACTTCTTTCACTGTGAATCATAAGTAATGCTGAGGTTTCCACAGGCCACAAAAGGCCAGAGAAGAGTCAGGGGGACAGGGAGCATGGAAATAAGATGAAAAAAAATCTTAAATTGGAAAATCAAATCTAGGTCTATACCGCAGACATTGAAGTGAAGGACTGGCAATTGTTCAGTGGAAGTGACCTGGGAGTTCAGGAAAATGAGAATGGCTCCTGTTCTTGTCTGCAGCAATGAGATCTGTGGTCTAATAGCCCTAAGGTGCTAAAATATACCTTAGCACCTTTTGCTGTCTCAAGTTGTCCCAAGATAAGGTGAAAGGAGACAGGTTCTGGTTTTACCCATCCTATTAAATTTTTCCAGATAATTAGAAAAGTCAAATGAGCCTTGGTACTCCTATTTAAAATGTTAAATGATAATATGAAGACATAAATTACACTTTCTCTCTTTTTTCATATCATTAGCACGGGCTGATTAAGTTAATAATACACAGAAACGAATGCATTTTTAATATTGTGGAAACATTCCATTTTTCTTATTTCCCACCCCTATTGCTTTCCTAAGGTGGGAAGGTTAATGTGAGTAACTTGGACAGCATTCTGGGGGAAATGAGGATTAAGCCCCCAGAAAAGGAACAGAAAAAACTGACAGAAAACCTGCTACTTAATGGTGAGGATTTTAGAAATAACTGTGTCTTTGAAGGGAGTTAGCGCTTGTGAACATGCATACCAGAATTTCTAAAGCACTCAGAAGATATTTGCAGATCTTAAGGAGGGATTAATTCCTAATGTAAAAGTCCTATTTCTTCATTTTTATAAACTCCAGGGAGCAGAATGAAGTTCTGTTTGTAGTTCATTGTTTCATTTAACACTCTCTGAAAAAACTTCCTTTCTCCCATCATCCCTATATCCTCAAAATATTCAGATTTATATCTTCAGATCAATTTTCTCACTCAAATATTGTGTGTTATAAGTTTTATAGGACACTTCTTTCTTTTTAAAGTTTATTTTTGAGAGACAGAGACAGAGAGAGTGGGGGAGGGTCAGAGAGCGAGGAGAGAGAGAGAGAATCCCAAGCAGGCTCTGCACTGTCAGCACAGAGCCCAACGCAGGACTGAATTCCACGAACCATGAGATCATGACCTGAGCTGAGATCAAGAGTCAGACACTTAACCAACCGAGCCACCCAGGTGCTGCGTAGGACATTTCTATGACTGTCCTTCAGACATCATAGATTTTGTCAGAAACTGAATTCATAGTTTTCATTGTGGTATTTGACCAAAGCAGCTACATGGGGCTTTTAGAAATATGTTGGGGGAATATCTGGTTGTTACAAATTGTTGTCACCAAGTGATTGTAAAAGTGGATGCTCTTAGCATTATATTCCCTGAGCATCAAGGATACTCAGTGCTGTGCAATTCATCGGGCTTTTCAACACAATGAAGAATTATTCCTCAGGAAGATGCCAGTGGCTCTTCCAGTAGCTGAGAAAACTCTGTTTTTATACTCTTTTACAATTGTGGTACTATCGTTATTACCCTAGTAATATAAGCTAAAACACCGAGAGACCTTTCCTCACCTCGCTCTGACTTAACTAGTTGTATTACAAATGAGTGCCACTCTTGCCTTTTATAAAACGTGAGCTTCTTTTGTCAGAGACCCTGCCTGATCCTTCATTGTAAATCTTTCTCCCCCGACCCAGCAAAGTATCTTTTACATATTAGCTATGTAATAAATATTTGATTAATGAATAGAATAAATGAAAGGAGTTTCTTCCCCAAATGAGAGCAACAAATAAAAAGAATGGCAATCCTGGCGAGTGATAGTACAATATTAACAGATGCCTCAAATATTTGCTGACTTTTGTACTTGAATAAACCCTTTGTAGTAATCTTATACCAACTGTTCTTTGGTACCGAGACGCTCTCATGGTTATCCCACACAGAATCAATTGTCTTCTGACATTATAAGAAGTACTGCTATTTTGTTTGTATTTGGGAACTTGTATTCTGAGGGAAGCTTGTTTATTTATTTTGTATTTATTTATTTGGATAGAGAGAGACCGAGCATGCGGGAGAGGGGCAGAGAAAGAGGGAGGGAGAGAACCCCAAGCAGGTTCCACACTGTCAGCCCACAGCCTAACGTGGAGCTCGATCCCACAACCCTGAGATCATGACCTGAGCCAAAATCGAGTCAGATGCTTAAGTGACTGAGCTACCCACGTGCTCCGCTCAAGGAACCTTGTAACCTATTGCAGTCTCTTCAATTCTCAATGACATGGTAAAAAGATGGTTTCATAGACAATACAGAGATAGAGACCGAAACTTCTCTTCTTATTTTCTTCCAATTTCTTCTTTGTCATCTCCCCATTCTACCCCATGTCCTTCTAGTCTGAGTCACTGAATGTCCCTTTTTGGGTTATCATTTACTTTATTGGGACTAATTACAATTTCATTATAGTTAGTAGCTTTATCAAAGGACTTTGTGAATACCCAGAACACCCCAAAAGGAAACCCTATATCCTTTAGCTATCACCCTTTTATTCTCTCCCCACCACCCTACAAGCCCTAGGCAACTTACTAATCTATTTTCTGTCCCTATAGATTTACCTATTCTGGACATTTCATATAAGTGGGATAGTATGTAGTCTTTATGATTAGCTTCTTTCACTTAGTATGATGGTTTCAGGTTCATCTATATTGTAGCATGTATCAATGTTCCATTCTTCCTTTTTTCCAATTTATTTATGGTGGTAAAAGGCACATAACATAAAGTTTATTACCTTAACCATTTTTAAGTGTCCAGTTCAGTGTTATTAAGCACCTTCACATTTTTTGTGCAATGACTACCACCATCCGTCTCCAGAATTCTTTTCATTTTGTAAAATTAAAACTCTGTATCCATTAGGGGTGCCTGGGTGGCTTGGTCAGTTAGGCATCCGACTTCGGCTCAGGTCATGATCTCACGGTCCGTGAGTTCGAGCCCCGCGTCGGGCTTTGTGCTGACAGCTCAGAGCCTGGAGCCTGTTTCAGATTCTGTGTCTCCCTCTCTCTCTGCCCCTCCCCTGTTCATGCTTTGTCTCTCTCTGTCTCAAAAATAAATAAACGTTAAAAAAAATTAAAAAAAAAAACCCTCTATATCCATTAAACAAACACTTCCCATTCTCCCCTACCACGAGCCCCTGACAACCACCATTCTACTTTCTGTCTGTATGGTTTTGACTAATCTAAATACTTTATATAAGTGGAATCATGCAGTGTCTATTTTCGTGACTAGTTTATTTGACTTACCCTAATGTCCTCATGTTTCATCCAGGTTGTAACATATGTCAAAATTTCCTTCCTTCTTAAGACTGAATAATATTCTACTATATGTATATATGTTCATTCATCCATCAGTGGATACTTGAGTTGCTTCCACATTTTAGTGATTGTGAATATGTTCTGTGAACATGGGTATACAATTTCACTCCTTTTTGTTGCCTAATAACACATTCTGTTGTATGTGTATATGTTTTGTTTATTCACTCATCCTTTGATGGGCATCTGGGTTCTTTCTGCCTTTTGGCTATAATGAGCATTTCCAAATGTATACAAAGTAGGAAGAATAATATAATGAATGATAAAGAACAAAGAATAATAGAATGAACCTAGATTCAACAGTTATGAAGATTCATCTCACTTGCTTCTTATTTATTTATTTATTTTTAAATTTTAACGTTTATTCATTTTTGAGAGACAGAGACAGAGCATGAGCGGGGAAGAGGCAGAGAGAAGGAGACACAGAATCCAAAGCAGGCTCCAGGCTCTGAGCTGTCAGCACAGAGCCTGACGCGGGGCTCGAATTCACAAACTGCAAGATCCTGACCTGAGCCGAAGTCCAATGCTCAACCGACTGAGCCACCCAGGCGCCCCTCTTATTTATTTCAAAGCAAATTTTCATTTAGTCCTTATATACTTCAGTATACATCTTCTTAAAAGTATGGATTTTTTACATGACTGCAATACCATTATACAGTTTATTTTTAAATTTCCCTTCTTTAAAATATTTTTTACAGTGAGCTTATTCAAATAAAGAACCAAATAAGCTTTACACACTGCATCTATTATGACACTTAAATCTCATGTACTCTACAGCTATTCCTCTACCTTCTTCGTCTTTTCTTTTTAGGCACTGATTTTTTTTTAAGAAACTGGGTTGCCAATTGTCTTGTAGCATTTCTATATACTAAAAAAAGAAAAATTTCCCATATACTAAATTTACCCGTTTTTGTCTGTTTTCTCATCTCTCTTGTTTCTCTGTTGTCCGTATTCCTCATAAACCAGGAGTCAGCTCTGATGGCTTAATTATTTTCATCTTCAACATTTTTTTGACAAGAATACTTCATAAGTAATACCGTTTATTTCACATTGCATTCCATCGGGAAATACAGATCTAGTTTATCTTTTTGAAAACGGCTCTACAGTTGTCCCAAATCATTTATTTAAAAGTCTGTCACCACATCCTTGAATTTGAGATGCCATCCTAACTATATACTTGATTTCCACGTGCACTTGTCTATTTTGAGAATTTCCATTCTGTTCTATTGGTCTGCTTATTCATGCTCTAAATTGTGTTGAGTATAACAGCTTTATAATCTTTTGCTATGAGTAGATCTAACCCCTCACTCCTCAGGCCTTGTACGCACACACACACGCACACACACACGCTCCCTTGTCCACCCCGCCCAGTTCTGGCTGTTCTTTATAGAAACATCTTTTTTGTGTGACTTTTAGTAGGAGTGTATTTGTCTTGGTTTTTTTTCTTTCATTTTCCACTTGCTGTGTGACATATTTCCTGGTGAGAAGATTGATTTCTTAGGGTTTGAAAACCACTTATATTATGAGAGGACTTATCACATGTATGTGTTTACTGTTGTGCCAAGTTTAAATCCCAACATAATGAAGAAATATGAAAGCATATCATGCACCCTTATTTCTTGTCTTCTGTGGTATAGAAATACTGACTAGCCTTTCAACTTTAACATCGAAATCTTCCACATTCAATACAGATCTGCGTTATTGTGAGTCAAGATTTAACCACGTGGTGATGTACCCACTTGGCTGTAGCTCCGGCCTCCATGGGTGCAGACAATGCCATATGCACGGTGTGCACCAGTAAGAGTGCCCCATAGACACCGTGAGCTGCCCACTAGGAAGCTCGGGAAAGACACACCACCTCTACTTGGCACTAAACCAAGGATTGTCCCAAAGGACTTTCCCGCAGCCCTAGATTCACTAGTGGGTAGAGGATGAGTTCCACGTGGTTCAAGGTCCCCTTCATGTTCCCATACAGCTGTCTTGTTTCCTTCCTCCCTCCTTCCTCCTCTTTCCCCCTTCTTTTCATTTCTAAACATTTTTTTTCTCTTTTTCGGCTATCCTGGGTCATTTTGTATTGTTTCCTATCTCCTGCAGATGCAGATACTTTTAGCTTGTTTTCCTTTGCTTTACACATAGGAAGCACAATAGTTTTGTAATTTGTGCCTGATAACTTCTAAATCTAAAGTTTTTATGAGCATGTTGCTGCTGCCCGTTATTTCTGCTTATTCTCTCTCAGGTAACTTGTTTCGTTCTGTGTTTGGTTCTTTTGAGCGTGAGCTATTTTCCTTGGAAAATTATAGAAAGAAACCTTTGAGGCTAAGGATGGAAGCATGTTCCTAAGGAATACTTGCCTTTGCTGCTGCTGGGCACTTGGACAGAATCACCCACACTCCATGAGGTCATCAACATGACAGTTCAAATCCAGATGGAGCAAGTATCATTAGAACAGAAACAGCAACAGGGCTCTGCTTACCTCCCTAGGTTCCTACTTTTGATGAGACTTTGCACTAGTAACTTACTCTCTTATCAGCTCTTTAGTACTTTTGAGGAGATGCTTTTTACATTTTATCCAAGATTTCAGTTTCCAGAGGAAGGTTGGTCTGAATAACATCGTCCTCCACATAAATGGAAACAGAACTTGATTATAGATTTTTGTCGGGAGTTGAGGCATCTAATCTGGGAGTTCAGGAAAAAAAAAAACACCCTCATTGTCAGCCACAGTTTGATTTTACCATTTGCTGTGAAAGATTTGAAAATTGCTCATTCGCCTGGAAGATTTCTATTCGAAGTCTAACATCCTTATTGACCCCCTTGATATATGTGAATAGACTATATTAAATCTTGTTTTCCTCATGAGACTGATAATCATTAATGCACTGTGAGTAATGCGAGTGGTCACATTTTGGAATCAGTGAGTTTTCCCCATATTCTTTACTTTTTCACAAGGAGAGATTATTGATGTCGATAAAATGGATTCTCCTTTGCAAACTATGGGGATGAACCTTTCAGAAGAGGAAATTAATGATCTGACACGTGATCTACCAGCTGACAGTGAGTATTTAAGATATGTTTGAATTGGTTAATCTGAGCTTCTATAAAAGAATCTCTGAAAACTCTACTTTGGCATTAAGAAGACGGAAAACATGAAAGATGACTCAGACTGAAAGTAAACATGTTTTGCCCCTTGACATTTTCAGTAACTTCATTTCCACTTGGAGTATGGCCAAGGCCAAGGCCACTATTAGAACTGAACAAAATTAGAGAGAGACCCTGCTGTGGAGGGAAGGGAGTGGGGTGCATTAAATAAAAGAAGCTTTAACACAGAAAAAAATTTTAAAAATTATAGAGAAAAGAGAGCAGAGCCCAAAGTGGGAAATTATTTTTAATTTCTTTTAAGTAAGCTCTAGGCCCAGTGTGGAGCTCAGTTCACAACCTGAGATCAAGAGTTGCATGCTTTACCACCTGAGCCAGCCAGGTACCCCTAAGTGGGAGGTTATTAAAATAGCATTTCTGTCTTCGCCTTACCATTTTCAAGGACATGTAGAAAGGCAGAATAGGGGCGTTTGGGTGGTTCAGTCTGTTGAGCGTCCAACTCTTGATTTCGGCCCAGATCATGGTCCCAGGGATGTGGGATCGAGCCCTGCATCCAACTCTGTGCAGAGTGTGGCCTGCTTTGGACTGTCTCTCTCACTCTGTCTCTGTCTCTGTCTCTGTCTCTCTCTCGGGCACACGCGCGCTCACTCTCTCTCTCTTAAAAGAAAAAAAAAGCGTGATAAAGGAGGAATATGAAGTGTAGGACCTATTTCCTGCACCAAAGGAATAGGACCAAGTTTTCCAGATACCTTGAGGGGAAAAGGAACAGTAACCACTCAGGCCTGAATGTGTGGAATGCCTGAATGCTCAGCGGCCCCACCTATGCCTCTGCTTACATCCCCTCATTCTGAGCTGGATTCCATGGTTCAAGGACTGACTGTTCCCAAAGCTCTAATCTCCCTTGATGGGCTAGAGACAAAGTCTAAAGTTTAGTACATTCTGAATTGGGGCTAAAAGAATTCTCAAGCTAAATAAGCAAATGTTAAATATCAGCCTGAGAACGTTATAGTAGGGCTAAGAAGTATCTGTCTGGAACATTCCTTAACTATCATATAACCTTAGATGAATCAATACTTGCTCATCTTATTAAGGCACATTTATTCACATCATTGTGTAAGATAAGCACTGTACTCTTAAAAATATTTTTGTTAATTCATTTAATTTATTCTCTAATTTTTACCACTGGTACTATACTAGAAGGACCATGCAAGTGGTCTTCATTGTCTTGTTTTCTTTGCTTGCAATGGTGTATCCGTGA
This sequence comes from Panthera pardus, assembly GCF_024362965.1. NCBI lineage: Eukaryota > Metazoa > Chordata > Mammalia > Carnivora > Felidae > Panthera > Panthera pardus. The sequence goes on along the minus strand of NW_026526876.1, from coordinate 29,121,173 downwards.
ATGAGACTAGATATGGAACAATCAGCTTTCATAATAGAAAACTATTTTTTGTCTATTTGAGATTATGGTGGAATTTTTTTTAATATTGCTAAAAAAAGCAGAATTATGGGTGGAAATATAGCTATTATTTGAAACTATCCTCTGGTATTGCCATTGATTTCTGTTCCTTATTTTAAAATAATAATTTCAGATCAACCAACATAATGAAAATCATTGTGAGATTAAAAAGTACACATGAAATAAAATGGACATGTGGAATGATTAATCCTTTTTTCTTTAAATCAGAGTTAGAATTTTTTTTAAGTTAATTTATTTATTTTGAAAGACACGAAGAGAGCGTAAGCGGGGGCTGGGACAAAGAGGGGGGTGGACAGAGGATCCAAAGTGGGCTCTGTGCTGACAGCAGCAAGCCTGATGCAGGCTTGAACTCATGAACCGTGAGATTATGACCTGAACTGAAGTCAGATGCTTAACCGACCGAGCCACCCAGGCACCCCCAGAGTTAAAATTTTTAAGTTATTGCTTACTGGTGATCTGCTCATCTGAAGAGTTACCATCAGTATTGAGCTTAAAAAGAAGTTTTGTGAAAGATTAAGGCTCAAGCATAGAGCCCCAATTATATCATTTGGGACAGAAAGACCCCATTTAGGGCAAAGCTTTTCTCATACTGTGTCTGTCAGGACGGAGATATGAATTTACTGGAGAGGGCAAGATTCAGTTGAAGTAGGACCCAAGTTAAATAGCAAGTTTTACACCCAATAGGTGTTATCATCTTTGTTTCTGAGAATTTCCAGTGGCCCCGTAAAACTGACATGTATCTTCATGCTTTCCTGACCTCACTAAATGGTTTTACTACAGAAATAACTTTTGGAGTATTCTGCCTCAAAAGATCCAGAAGAAAAACAAGGAAGATTCTCGTTAGCCTAGATTTAGCAACCAATGAATAAATGTATATTTATCCTGCTCACTGTTCTAATACTTGTTATTGTGTACATGTAAGTGTCACACAGCTTCTGCTAAGAGTCACTGCGTACTTCTAATACTTCAGTAAATATTTTTGAGTTATCCAGGACCTTCATTTGTAAATCTTCCATGGTATAGGGGTTTTTAGATATTGTATACTATAATTTATTACTTACAATCTAAAATCAGGAATTTTTTTCAAGTAACTTACCAACAGTGACAGTTTTTTAGGTCGTTTTTCTTTCTTGGCAAAATATAGATCTCAAAAATCATCTATTTGTGAGATATTTCTGTTCTTTAACATATTAATGTCTTTTTAAATATTAATTTGTATGAAATTCAATTGGGTGTCTACTATGAAAATTATGCAAATCATTAGAGTTGGGAAGTTAAGCTCAAAATGAATATTGCCCTCAAGCAAATCATACGTCATGCAAATCAAGAGTAAACTGGTCTGCCTGGGTCAGTGAACATGAAAGGAAATAGCAATTAGAATCTCAGTAAAGAAAGAGATAATTTCAAAAGTCCGGTTGAAACAGTGGTGAATAAGATCCCAGTTTTAAATTTTGTTTTCCCTGGTGTGGCCCAAATCATCTTTGGTTTTCCAAAGTCTAAAGCTAAAAATAAAGTCTGATGAAAAAAGGTGACTTTTGAATCTCACACCTTTAGAGTTTTGCCATATGACAATGGATGAAAGCAGTTGTTAAAACAGGCACCTTTGTAACAAGTAGAATGATTATTTTCCATGTCCTTTTGTGCTCCTTGGGATAGGTGGGGGATAAAATTCAGTAGCCAATGAATGCCATTGTGCTTCCTGTTTTGCATTTCTCCGTGAATACCACTGTGTATTTGATTTACATTTTCTTACAGTTCATGGGAAGGTTGAAATGAGAACGCATATGGATGGAATGAAACCTTTTACAGGTAAATAAGAGACTGTCACTTTTGTCCTGGAAAATATTTTGCTCACAGGGATGGATGATCAAAAACAGTTTGGGGAAGGGGGTCAAAATGCCACAAAGCTCTCTTACTATAAGTCACCTTTTTCTCAATTCTGCTTTCACTTGGTTGATGTACCAAACTTGGACTCTTTTCCAGAGTTCTAATCAGTTCTAATCAGTTCCAGAATCAACTGATTCTGGTAGTTCTTTCTCACTCATTTAGTGTTTCGGTGGAAGGATAGTTTCATGAAGCAACCCACTCACTGCTCAGCTGTTTTTGCCAATGTCGCTCAATCTTTCAATAAGAAATTACTTTTAAGTAGATCTAGAGGGTACAATGCTAAGTGAAATAAATCAGTCAGAAAAAGACAAATGCCGTTTGATTTCACTCATGTGGAATTTAAGAAACAAACGAATGGGGCGCCTGGGTGGCTCAGTCAATTAAGCATCCGACTTCAACTCAGGTCATGATCTCATGGTTCATGAGTTTGAGCCCCTCATTGGGCTCTGTGCTGACAGCTCTGAGCCTGGAGCTGCTTCAGCTTCTGTGTCTCCCTCTCTTTCTCTGCCCCTCCCCCACTCACGCTCTGTATTTCTCTCTTTCTACACAAATGAATAAACATTAAAAAAAAATTTAAAAAAACAAAACAAAACAAAACAGAAACACAAGCCAAAAAAAACTAGACTCTTAACTATAGAGACCACATTGTTGCCAGAAGGGAGGCGGTGAGGGGATGAGTGAAATAAGTTGATGGGATTAAGAGTTCATTTGTTATCATGAGCACCGATTAATGTCTAGAGTTGTGGAATCATTATATTGTGCGTTGTACACTTATTCCAGTTACACTGTAAAGCTTTGACAGGATCAAATTATTGTCATTATGAAGAAAAAAGCCACATTATTCAGAGACAAGAATAAATACAATAAATGATAGCTGAATTTATATGTTTTCCATCTAGTATCTTAATTTGCTGGCCAATTGTAAAACAAATTTGTTCTCAGCAGGGCAGACTTGTTCCCAGAAATAAAAGACCTTCCTTTTGTAAACACTAAGGGGTTATGTTCTATTATGTGACTTCCCCATAATTCTGTGTAAACGTGTTTCCTTTTCCCCTTCCATTTCCTCAGATGGGGGGGATGCATTATAATGAGAATGAATTTTTCACCATTTCATGGAATGATTATTCTCAGACATTAATGTTCTTGTATTTTCAAAGGAAAAAAGGTTCATGTCAGTGATCTGGAGAAAGTTCTGGGAAGCATGGGGATCGAGCTCACAGCTGAGGAGCTTAAAAAGCTGCAGGAAACTCTGCCAATGGATGGTGAGCTATACAGAAGCCACAAAGACTTTCCAGGGAACTTGGTTTTGTGGCCCGTGTGAACAATTTAAAATTTTTACCTGTCGAGGGCTTTCTGAAAAATCCTGAAATTGATTAGGAAAAGGCATTGTCATTTGGATTTAGTCTGCAGTTTACCAAACCCTTCAGCCATAGCTTTGCCATCTGAGTGTCAGGTAGTTGATCAGCCTATATCCTAAGGAAGAAAAGGAAGGAAACTGGAGGGGACTAGGAAAAGAAATAAAAGGGGAAGTCAACCGAAAAAGGAAAGATGTGTGATTGTTCCAACATAATAGTGTTTCCCTCAGCTGTCAGTCGCCTACTTGCCAGAAAATACATATATTTGTCACACTGAGACAGTTTTCTTTTCCATAACTTCTTTTTAAATTTAATACCGAGACAGAACACATTTCCCACTCAATTACAGTTGTTTTACTGAAGTTGTAAGTAAGTGAATGTTCATACCATTTCCCTTCTGACATGAATTGTTCCTTTTCCTATAGCTGCTGGAAACGTATTTCAGAATGCAGTGTTGGATGGGGTGAAATCCACTAAGGGTAGGTTAAAAGCCTGATAAGAAAGGCAGAGACATCTGAAATCTTCAAGGTTCACATTTATCATTTAGATACGAGTCCTGTCTAGCTTCCTATGTATAGATTACTTAGTTACTTTCTTTTATTTTATTTATTTACTTTGAGAGAGAAAGATAGTAAGTGGGGGAGTGCAGAGAGAAAGAGAGAGAAGGGGAATCCCAAGCAGGCCCTGCACTGACAGTGCAGAGCCAGACGCAGGGCTTGAACTCACCATCCCTGAGATCATGACCTGAGCTGAAATCAAGAGTCAGATGCTTAACCGACTGAGCCACCTAGGCACCCCAGTTACTTAGTTACTTTCATCATCATAATATTTTATGCTATAATGTCTCAATACATCTTTCTAGGAATCCATACTCACAACCCAAAAAATCTAATCATACACAGCAAATTATGAAGAAAAGGATTACCAAATTTTTAGGGAGTTGTGTAAGGAAAACTTGTTATGAAGGAAGATCGAAGGCAAATCCATAGAAACAAAAAGTAGATTAGGGTTGCGGGGGGCTGGGTGGAGAGGGAAGTAGGGAGTGACCACTTAATATGTATGGGCTCTCCTTTGGGGATGATGAAAATGTTTTGGAACTAGAAGTGATATCTGTACAACATTGTGAATATGTACCAAATTCCACTAAAGTGTTCACTTTAAAATGATTAATTTTATCTAAAAAAGTGCTAAGATTCTGCTTGTTTTTAAGGTTACCTTATGATCTTCACTCTGTTTTAATATTAGCTAGTTAATAAATTAATGAGGTCCTATCATCAAAGCTCATTCCTATTCTCTCTAATATTGGTTATAATCAAATCATGTAGCCTATCCCTTCATGAGCTGTTTATAATACAGGCTTCTATTCAAGGTTTAAAGGAAGAATTACTAATTCTGATTTTTCTGTTGATTATTTAATGCTCTTAGACATGTTAAATGGGAGTTCATACAGAAAAGTAATAATCACATAAGTACATTTTCTCTTTTGTTTTTTATTGTAATAATGACAAAGTATATATATTCAGATAACAATTCACATTCAAAAATATATTTCTAATATTTTAAACTCATTTTTTTTCATGTTTCATTCCTGTATGTTTCCTAAGGAGGCAAAGTCAAGGTGAATAACCTGGACACTGTCCTGGAAAACTTGGGAATCAAGCTCACACAAAAGGAACACGAAGATGTGACAGAAAATCTACCACTTACCGGTGCGTGTTTCACATACTACTGTATCTTACAGGAGACTTTCTGCACTTGTACATGAGTGTGTCCATAATTAGTTTTACCTAGTATCAAAATGACATTTTTGCAAAGCTTAGAGAAGAAACTAGCCTTCTCTTCATTTCTATAAGCCCCATATCTTTAACCTCTTCTCTTTTGGATTCCAAGCATCACACACAGAACTATTATAACTACTTTCTGACCCAGTAATGAATTTACAAGAAGCAAAATGAATCTCATAGGCTAGAGAATAGAAAGGAAGGAAGAAAAATATGACTAATTTCCCTATTATTAGTAACCCTCAAATAGTTGTGTCCTAAGCCCATTAATCACTTTAACTTTTACAATTCCGTGTTACACTTCTCAGTGGACAGTATTATCCACACTCCTATTTCCAACTGTCATTATATGCTGAAAACTTCTAGATGTTTTTCTGCAGCCCAAATTCCTCCCCAAATATGGGTTGGGTAAAACCACATCCAGATTCCTGTTGGGTTGTATCTGCCAAATTCATTCTTGCTCAGCAAAGCCTCAGATCTTAAATTCACTATATTTAAAAATACCTACCAAAAACTATCTCCTAATTATACATTCCCTTTCTCAGCTGGTGGCACCATCATGTTCTCAGTAAAACAAATTTAAAAATTGACATTTTTCAGGGCACCTGGGTGGCTCAGTCGGTTAAGCCTCCAACTTTGGTTTAGGTCATGATCTCGCTGTCCATGAGTTCGAGTCCCGTGCTGGGCTCTGTGCTGACAGCTCAGAGCCTACAGCCTGCTTCAGATTCTGTGTGTGTGTCTCTCTCTGCCCCTCCCCCAATTGTTCGTTTTCTCTTTCTCTCTCTCTCTCTCTCTCAAAAAATAAATAAATATTTTTTAAAAAACCCGAATTGGTATTTTTCACTGCAACTTTTTCTTAGTGCCACATCTCATTGAATACCAAGTCCTACCAATTAGGAGTGCTGACTATTTCATACGTCTGTGATCTGACCCTTGCTTTCCTTTTAGCTTTATCTTATATTATTTCCTGCTTCCACATTGCCCTATAACACCTCAGTGTCTGAACCATAGTATTGGATATAGGCAGGGTTCAAGATTCTTATATAGTCGGCTCTCCACCCTGTTGCAAAGCAGTAGCTATAAATGGATGAATTTTAGCGGGAGCATCTCCTGATTTTATCATTTGCTGTACGTCAACCCAACTGCTCTATTACAGTATGTTTACTTGTCCGTCTCACCCCAGAAACTGACTTGTTCAGAAATTATATTAAATTTATTATTAAATATATTTTAATTTTTAGTGCCTCATATGGTGCCTGAAATTTAGTAGATAATTCATGACATTTTCTTCAGTTAATATACAGATCTTCTTTGTTATTTAATGCTTATACCATGGCATCTGATTTGATTATCCAATTGTCCTTTTCCACATACTCTCCAACTCCTAGAACAAAAATACTTAGGCATATTTCACCAGGCCAATTCTTGTCTATAAAATTAATCTCAAAGTTTACCTTTTCCAGAGCTCCCTGATCCCTGGAATTCACTTTATTTACTCTTCCTCTTAGTTTAAAATTCATCCTATTCACACATATATTATTATATACTCAGCATATTGTATAAAAAGTGAGTGTCTTTATGTCACTCTTCTTTGTTTATGAACTGTGATTTTCTTGTAAGTAGAAACCATACCTACATCATTTTATATTTAGAGGCAATAAATATTGAAGAATGAATGGAATGATGGAATAATTAGACTAAACAAATGAAAAACAGTGAAAAATACAAATAATTCAAAGTGACAGAAAGTCTTCAAGAGGAACGTCAAATATAGGCTGGCCTTCTAACACTTCATTTGAGCAGTACATAACCAAAGGGCTCCAAATCATTGGTATAAATGTTATCAAAGCAAAAAGACAATTGCCTAATCATCAGTCATGCAGTTTTCTGCTTTCCAAAGAAGGTTGGCAGAAATTATACTCATTTTGAAACAACCAGCAACATCCTGGCCAATTTCATTGGTATACAAGGGAATACTTGTTCATACTTAGCACACGGGTGCAGACTTGGCCTTCTCTTGAAACCCCCCCTCAGAACCATCCTACTTCCAAGTTATTACCAATAAGGCATAATATTCTTCTAAAGTTTATTGCTTTTTTTATGACTCATGACCCTTTTTTAAAAAAAAAATAATTACTAGTGTTACACAAGGACTTCATGAAGCCTTAGGACATAGGAGAGCAAGTCTGCACATTCGACTCATCACGTAGAATTTTTATTAACCCATTAGCTTTCAGTGAACTGTTGAATCCCCTTTGTAACTAGTTATTATGTTACCACAAGTCCTTTCAGTTTGGAGACTCTCTGAAATATCTACCCATCTTTTAGGGTTAAAGAGAAATACATACCTATCTTTACACACAAGTGTATATAGTGTTAATCGAAGAAACAGGTCACCAATTTATGTGATCAAAAATCCCAAGACAGTTGTGATAGACAAAGAAACTAGAGAAAGACAAATTGGGAAAAGGTAAGAAGACAAGAAAGGTGGTCCCCAAAGACTCCTCTGACAAATGTGGCTGAACCAAAGCTGATAAATTGCTACACAGCCAAATAAGTCACTGGGACCTCTCACCCTGCCAGTAAGATGGAGAGCAGCCTTCAAATTCAAGAGGTTCATTCAAGACTCCATTTTGTCCAAGAGATAAAGACTCTCCCTCAACTAATGTGGAGTTAATTCTTTAAATCCAGGGTTTATATCCTTATAGTTGAGTCAGATAAAGCAGTGGAGCTAATGAACTTCGATCTCTTATTTCCCAATTTACCCTATTTTTTGTCTGTTTATATATGGCTCTCTGGCCTTATTACCTTATTTTGGCTTTCCTTGTAGCTAATGGGAAGGTTGAGCTCAGCACATTGATGGATGCAGTGGCCACTGTTACAGGTTAGTGAACAATTACTGTGACTCTAAGCTCCTAATTCGTACATTAAGTTATATTTTAATGCTCTATTCCAACTCTCCCTCACTACCTTTTTACTCTGCCATTTTACCATTTTATTGGGGAAGTGTTTCTACTTTAATTGTCTAAACTACGGGTTGGCAAACTCTGACCCTTGGGCCAAATCTGCTTCCGTTTGTGTAAACAATTTCATTGGAACACATCCAGCCCATTAGTTTGTGCATTATTTATGGCTGCTTTTACCATACAAAGGTGGAGCTGAGTAGTTGTGACAGAGATCATAAGTCCTACAAAACCTAGAATATTTCCTATTGCTTATAAACTTTTATAGAAAAGTTGGCTGACTCCTAGCCTAGAGTTTAACTTCAGAGTGATCTTACATCCTCGATTGTTATGGTTTACCACGGAGGGAGATTAATTTT
>NW_026526876.1:29094993-29112250 GCF_024362965.1 Panthera pardus | reverse complement strand
TTAGTAAAAGACATGAGATGAGAATTATGGCCTTTACTTCTTTTACTCTTGGTACCTGCATGAGTCTTGTCCCTGCCAGAACAAAGATGAACACAGAGAGCATGAACTGTCCTGTAGAGTTTATGAACTAGTGTGGCATCATAAAATGTTTTTCCTAGACTCCGAGTCCATTTTGCAAATACAAATTGAACCCCAGAAAGCCTGAAATTAAAAATTAAAAATGGACTCAAATAAAATAGTGGAAATACTGGACTCTGCCTTAAGTTTTTTTACAGTATGGGTACTTTATGTTTTCATTCTAAAGCTCTATCATTTTCTGGATCCCAACTAACTCTTTTTTTTTTTTTTTTTTTTTAACAACTAATGGGAACTTTGATGTTGGTATCTTAATGGATGGAATGGGTGGAATAAAAGCCAAAACAGGTAATAGAATAACAACTAAGAGTAAGATGCTACTAGAATTCTAAGAACCAAATTATTTCCACTAAATTACAATATAATGCTCTTTCCACATCATGATTGCATGGGCTTTTAAAATCTGTCTTACACATCTTATAAAAATGTTTATGTATAAATGCCTACAGTTAGATAATAGATTATCAGAACTTTTAGCAATAAAACTTCAGTGCTCTTTGTTGTTTCCCAAGTCATTATCTGAAATCTCTGCCAATAATTAGCATACCTTCTTTTATGGCGGAAAGCTAAATTCCAGTTTAACACAGTAAAAAGTGAAGGAAAGTTTTGGTAAAGTTAGAGGCGATCTCAAAGCAATAAAAGTGCTGATAAAACTATTTAGATCAGCAATCTGTATCATTCTAATGTACTGCAAAGTTTATACTCAAATCGCATGCTCTGTTGCCCTGCCTATCATTCAGAGATTATGCTAGAAATAACGAGAAACCTTCTCTGTAGGCCCAAAGGCCTATTTTTTTAGGCTGGGTCTCTTTTCATTCAGCAGTTAGCTGTAATGCTACAAAGGCAATTTTTTTTTTTTAATTGTGTGGAATCACGACATCATTCACAATAATACCAGAAGTCTCCCTTCTTTTGCTTTGAAGGAGAGGTTGAGGTCAATGACATGAAAAAAGTTCCAGGAAACATGGGGATAGAACTCAAAGATAAGAAACAGGGAGAGTTGGTGAACAATCTGCCAGTCGATGGTGAGAATTTCTCTAATAATTCTATTTCATATCTAAGTGAAAAAGATTGTCCAAAAAAATCTTTTACAAGGTAATGACTGTTTTCTCTTACGAAGAAATACCAACGGTGTCATCTCATTCTTAGTTGGGAATGAGGTGGCTTTAGTCAGAAATCCTGCGACCATGGTTGAGAAATCCTGGCTATTATTCTTGAATACACTGTGATTCTGAAATTTTAAAATGAGAAGAGGAAAAGGAAGGCATTGAAAAGTATGAAATGGAAATAAATGAGAAATTACAAAGAATAAATGGATGGGAGGGGTTCTGCCTGTTAGAGGGCCAGCAATAACTGCCTTAGGTGCCAATGAATGAAGAGTGGCCTTATTTTCTCCATTTCATATATTTTTAAAAATTATTGAGAGTATATTTGTACTGTATGGAAATGTAAAATCTGACTTTGTGAAATGATGGCTTCTCTGTTGCTTAATAACGAATTTTGGTGAGATTTTGATTTGTATGCTTCTTAAAGCTGATACATCTGTCAGGATAGGCTGATGGTTGGCACAGAGGCCTTTTTCATTAATTTATTCTAAACCAAAGGATAACTGACATATAACATTAGTTTCGTGTGTACAACATAGTGATTCAACAATTACACACATTATGAAACACCATGGGAAGTGTAGTTGCCTTCTGTTGTCATAGTTATTACATTATTGACTCTGTTCCCTATGCTATACTTTTCATCCCTCTGACTTATTTTCTTTATAACTAGAAGTTTGCACCTCTTAATCTTCTATTTCACCTAATCCCCCACCCACCTCTACTTTGGCAACCACCTGTTCTCTCTATTTATGAGTCTGTTGTTTGTTTGTTTTACTTTTTAGATTCCACAAGTAAGCAAAATCATATGATATTTGTATTTCTCTGTCTCACTTACTTCATTTATCATAATAGCCTCCAGGTCCATCCATGTTGTCATTAATGGCAAGATTTCATTCTTTTTTACGGCCGAGTAGTATTCCATTATGTGTATGTGCACCACATCTTCTTTATATCCATTCATCTGTTAATGGACACCTAGGTTGCTTCCCCATCTTGGCTATTGTAAGTAATGCTGCAGCAGACAAAATGGCATAGTATCTTGCCAAATTAGCGTTTCCATTTGTTTCTTGTAAATACCCAGAAGTGGAATTACTAGACCACATGGTACTTCTATTTTTAGTTTTTGGAGGAACCTCCCTACTATTTTCCAGAGTGGCTGCACCAATTTACATTCCCACCAATAGTGCACAAGGGCTCCCTTTTCTCCTCACCTTCACCAAGACTTATTATTTATCTTTTTGATACTACCCATTCTGATTGGTGTGAAGTGATATCTCATTGGGTTTTGATTTGCATTTTCCTGATGATTAGTGATACTGAGCATCTTTTCATGTGTCTGTGGGCCATCTACATGTCTTCTTTGGAAAAGTCTATTCATGTGCTCTGCCCATTTTTAAATTGGATTATTTGTCATTTTTCGGTGTTCAGTCGTATGAGTTCTTTGCATATTTTGGATTTTAACAACTTACTGGATATATCATTTGCAAATATCTTCTCCCATTCAGTAGTTGCCTTTTTGTTTTGTTGATGGTTTCCTTTGCTGTGCAATGAAGGCCTTTAAAGATGAAAATATACATAAGATGTTAAATTTTGATACTTGCCACTTTTCAGATATTTTGATAAGATATTTATGCTTCTTTTAATCCGCCCATGCTTTTGCAGACAATGTATGTTCTATCCTGGGGGATAGAGTTCCATAATTTATTGAAAAGTTTACAATTTGTGGCAAAGAAGAAAATAAGTCTAGTCTGAAAAGTGATTAATAAACAAAAAAATTAGTAATGGTTAAGGAAATTTACTCAGAAAAAGAAATTTTTCTCTGGGTATCAACAAAAAAATCATGCTTATTGGATGGAAGGATGAAATTTGTTATCCCCACTAGTGTATTTCACTGAGAAGCTCACCGATTACCTTTAAAGCTTTCTGCTCTATGGACTGACCAAAGGAAGATATTTTACTCTAACTCTATTATTGAACATATTTTAAATATTTGAACAATGTATTTAGCTATGTTTTTTGTGCTAGAACTTGTAACTGTATATTATACACGAATTAATAGTTTTGGTCACATTTAAGAGTGACTACATTTTGGTGTTATTTCTTTCAGTTTCCTAGGGGTGAGGATGATTGATATCAACAATCATGTTGATATAACAACAATCACTGTTCTGGAAAACATGAGGTTGAATCTTACAGAAAAGGAACCTAAAAATATGAGACAGAATCTACAAATTAATGCTGAGCATTTAATATAGCATTGAACCACTTGGGAAGTCTTGGGCGTCTGAAGTGATGGAAAGACTCTCGAAAGCCACTAATTTGGCACTAAGAAGACATTTTAAAAACTCACAGAACACATCTCTAAATAGAAATGAATGCTATCCTAAAAACTTATATTAAGTTTATTATATCAACAACTTCTTTCACTGTGAATCATAAGTAATGCTGAGATTTCCACAGGCCACAAAAGGCCAGAGAAGAGTCAGGGGGACAGGGAGCATGGAAATAAGATGAAAAAAAATCTTAAATTGGAAAATCAAATCTAGGTCTATACCGCAGACATTGAAGTGAAGGACTGGCAATTGTTCAGTGGAAGTGACCTGGGAGTTCAGGAAAATGAGAATGGCTCCTGTTCTTGTCTGCAGCAATGAGATCTGTGGTCTAATAGCCCTAAGGTGCTAAAATATACCTTAGCACCTTTTGCTGTCTCAAGTTGTCCCAAGATAAGGTGAAAGGAGACAGGTTCTGGTTTTACCCATCCTATTAAATTTTTCCAGATAATTAGAAAAGTCAAATGAGCCTTGGTACTCCTATTTAAAATGTTAAATGATAATATGAAGACATAAATTACACTTTCTCTCTTTTTTCATATCATTAGCACGGGCTGATTAAGTTAATAATACACAGAAACGAATGCATTTTTAATATTGTGGAAACATTCCATTTTTCTTATTTCCCACCCCTATTGCTTTCCTAAGGTGGGAAGGTTAATGTGAGTAACTTGGACAGCATTCTGGGGGAAATGAGGATTAAGCCCCCAGGAAAGGAACAGAAAAAACTGACAGAAAACCTGCTACTTAATGGTGAGGATTTTAGAAATAACTGTGTCTTTGAAGGGAGTTAGCGCTTGTGAACATGCATACCAGAATTTCTAAAGCACTCAGAAGATATTTGCAGATCTTAAGGAGGGATTAATTCCTAATGTAAAAGTCCTATTTCTTCATTTTTATAAACTCCAGGGAGCAGAATGAAGTTCTGTTTGTAGTTCATTGTTTCATTTAACACTCTCTGAAAAAACTTCCTTTCTCCCATCATCCCTATATCCTCAAAATATTCAGATTTATATCTTCAGATCAATTTTCTCACTCAAATATTGTGTGTTATAAGTTTTATAGGACACTTCTTTCTTTTTAAAGTTTATTTTTGAGAGACAGAGACAGAGAGAGTGGGGGAGGGTCAGAGAGCGAGGAGAGAGAGAGAGAATCCCAAGCAGGCTCTGCACTGTCAGCACAGAGCCCAACGCAGGACTGAATTCCACGAACCATGAGATCATGACCTGAGCTGAGATCAAGAGTCAGACACTTAACCAACCGAGCCACCCAGGTGCTGCGTAGGACATTTCTATGACTGTCCTTCAGACATCATAGATTTTGTCAGAAACTGAATTCATAGTTTTCATTGTGGTATTTGACCAAAGCAGCTACATGGGGCTTTTAGAAATATGTTGGGGGAATATCTGGTTGTTACAAACTGTTGTCACCAAGTGATTGTAAAAGTGGATGCTCTTAGCATTATATTCCCTGAGCATCAAGGATACTCAGTGCTGTGCAATTCATCGGGCTTTTCAACACAATGAAGAATTATTCCTCAGGAAGATGCCAGTGGCTCTTCCAGTAGCTGAGAAAACTCTGTTTTTATACTCTTTTACAATTGTGGTACTATCGTTATTACCCTAGTAATATAAGCTAAAACACTGAGAGACCTTTCCTCACCTCGCTCTGACTTAACTAGTTGTATTACAAATGAGTGCCACTCTTGCCTTTTATAAAACGTGAGCTTCTTTTGTCAGAGACCCTGCCTGATCCTTCATTGTAAATCTTTCTCCCCCGACCCAGCAAAGTATCTTTTACATATTAGCTATGTAATAAATATTTGATTAATGAATAGAATAAATGAAAGGAGTTTCTTCCCCAAATGAGAGCAACAAATAAAAAGAATGGCAATCCTGGCGAGTGATAGTACAATATTAACAGATGCCTCAAATATTTGCTGACTTTTGTACTTGAATAAACCCTTTGTAGTAATCTTATACCAACTGTTCTTTGGTACCGAGACGCTCTCATGGTTATCCCACACAGAATCAATTGTCTTCTGACATTATAAGAAGTACTGCTATTTTGTTTGTATTTGGGAACTTGTATTCTGAGGGAAGCTTGTTTATTTATTTTGTATTTATTTATTTGGATAGAGAGAGACCGAGCATGCGGGAGAGGGGCAGAGAAAGAGGGAGGGAGAGAACCCCAAGCAGGTTCCACACTGTCAGCCCACAGCCTAACGTGGAGCTCGATCCCACAACCCTGAGATCATGACCTGAGCCAAAATCGAGTCAGATGCTTAAGTGACTGAGCTACCCACGTGCTCCGCTCAAGGAACCTTGTAACCTATTGCAGTCTCTTCAATTCTCAATGACATGGTAAAAAGATGGTTTCATAGACAATACAGAGATAGAGACCGAAACTTCTCTTCTTATTTTCTTCCAATTTCTTCTTTGTCATCTCCCCATTCTACCCCATGTCCTTCTAGTCTGAGTCACTGAATGTCCCTTTTTGGGTTATCATTTACTTTATTGGGACTAATTACAATTTCATTATAGTTAGTAGCTTTATCAAAGGACTTTGTGAATACCCAGAACACCCCAAAAGGAAACCCTATATCCTTTAGCTATCACCCTTTTATTCTCTCCCCACCACCCTACAAGCCCTAGGCAACTTACTAATCTATTTTCTGTCCCTATAGATTTACCTATTCTGGACATTTCATATAAGTGGGATAGTATGTAGTCTTTATGATTAGCTTCTTTCACTTAGTATGATGGTTTCAGGTTCATCTATATTGTAGCATGTATCAATGTTCCATTCTTCCTTTTTTCCAATTTATTTATGGTGGTAAAAGGCACATAACATAAAGTTTATTACCTTAACCATTTTTAAGTGTCCAGTTCAGTGTTATTAAGCACCTTCACATTTTTTGTGCAATGACTACCACCATCCGTCTCCAGAATTCTTTTCATTTTGTAAAATTAAAACTCTGTATCCATTAGGGGTGCCTGGGTGGCTTGGTCAGTTAGGCATCCGACTTCGGCTCAGGTCATGATCTCACGGTCCGTGAGTTCGAGCCCCGCGTCGGGCTTTGTGCTGACAGCTCAGAGCCTGGAGCCTGTTTCAGATTCTGTGTCTCCCTCTCTCTCTGCCCCTCCCCTGTTCATGCTTTGTCTCTCTCTGTCTCAAAAATAAATAAACGTTAAAAAAAATTAAAAAAAAAAACCCTCTATATCCATTAAACAAACACTTCCCATTCTCCCCTACCACGAGCCCCTGACAACCACCATTCTACTTTCTGTCTGTATGGTTTTGACTAATCTAAATACTTTATATAAGTGGAATCATGCAGTGTCTATTTTCGTGACTAGTTTATTTTACTTACCCTAATGTCCTCATGTTTCATCCAGGTTGTAACATATGTCAAAATTTCCTTCCTTCTTAAGACTGAATAATATTCTACTATATGTATATATGTTCATTCATCCATCAGTGGATACTTGAGTTGCTTCCACATTTTAGTGATTGTGAATATGTTCTGTGAACATGGGTATACAATTTCACTCCTTTTTGTTGCCTAATAACACATTCTGTTGTATGTGTATATGTTTTGTTTATTCACTCATCCTTTGATGGGCATCTGGGTTCTTTCTGCCTTTTGGCTATAATGAGCATTTCCAAATGTATACAAAGTAGGAAGAATAATATAATGAATGATAAAGAACAAAGAATAATAGAATGAACCTAGATTCAACAGTTATGAAGATTCATCTCACTTGCTTCTTATTTATTTATTTATTTTTAAATTTTAACGTTTATTCATTTTTGAGAGACAGAGACAGAGCATGAGCGGGGAAGAGGCAGAGAGAAGGAGACACAGAATCCAAAGCAGGCTCCAGGCTCTGAGCTGTCAGCACAGAGCCTGACGCGGGGCTCGAATTCACAAACTGCAAGATCCTGACCTGAGCCGAAGTCCAATGCTCAACCGACTGAGCCACCCAGGCGCCCCTCTTATTTATTTCAAAGCAAATTTTCATTTAGTCCTTATATACTTCAGTATACATCTTCTTAAAAGTATGGATTTTTTACATGACTGCAATACCATTATACAGTTTATTTTTAAATTTCCCTTCTTTAAAATATTTTTTACAGTGAGCTTATTCAAATAAAGAACCAAATAAGCTTTACACACTGCATCTATTATGACACTTAAATCTCATGTACTCTACAGCTATTCCTCTACCTTCTTCGTCTTTTCTTTTTAGGCACTGATTTTTTTTTAAGAAACTGGGTTGCCAATTGTCTTGTAGCATTTCTATATACTAAAAAAAGAAAAATTTCCCATATACTAAATTTACCCGTTTTTGTCTGTTTTCTCATCTCTCTTGTTTCTCTGTTGTCCGTATTCCTCATAAACCAGGAGTCAGCTCTGATGGCTTAATTATTTTCATCTTCAACATTTTTTTGACAAGAATACTTCATAAGTAATACCGTTTATTTCACATTGCATTCCATCGGGAAATACAGATCTAGTTTATCTTTTTGAAAACGGCTCTACAGTTGTCCCAAATCATTTATTTAAAAGTCTGTCACCACATCCTTGAATTTGAGATGCCATCCTAACTATATACTTGATTTCCACGTGCACTTGTCTATTTTGAGAATTTCCATTCTGTTCTATTGGTCTGCTTATTCATGCTCTAAATTGTGTTGAGTATAACAGCTTTATAATCTTTTGCTATGAGTAGATCTAACCCCTCACTCCTCAGGCCTTGTACGCACACACACACGCACACACACACGCTCCCTTGTCCACCCCGCCCAGTTCTGGCTGTTCTTTATAGAAACATCTTTTTTGTGTGACTTTTAGTAGGAGTGTATTTGTCTTGGTTTTTTTTCTTTCATTTTCCACTTGCTGTGTGACATATTTCCTGGTGAGAAGATTGATTTCTTAGGGTTTGAAAACCACTTATATTATGAGAGGACTTATCACATGTATGTGTTTACTGTTGTGCCAAGTTTAAATCCCAACATAATGAAGAAATATGAAAGCATATCATGCACCCTTATTTCTTGTCTTCTGTGGTATAGAAATACTGACTAGCCTTTCAACTTTAACATCGAAATCTTCCACATTCAATACAGATCTGCGTTATTGTGAGTCAAGATTTAACCACGTGGTGATGTACCCACTTGGCTGTAGCTCCGGCCTCCATGGGTGCAGACAATGCCATATGCACGGTGTGCACCAGTAAGAGTGCCCCATAGACACCGTGAGCTGCCCACTAGGAAGCTCGGGAAAGACACACCACCTCTACTTGGCACTAAACCAAGGATTGTCCCAAAGGACTTTCCCGCAGCCCTAGATTCACTAGTGGGTAGAGGATGAGTTCCACGTGGTTCAAGGTCCCCTTCATGTTCCCATACAGCTGTCTTGTTTCCTTCCTCCCTCCTTCCTCCTCTTTCCCCCTTCTTTTCATTTCTAAACATTTTTTTTCTCTTTTTCGGCTATCCTGGGTCATTTTGTATTGTTTCCTATCTCCTGCAGATGCAGATACTTTTAGCTTGTTTTCCTTTGCTTTACACATAGGAAGCACAATAGTTTTGTAATTTGTGCCTGATAACTTCTAAATCTAAAGTTTTTATGAGCATGTTGCTGCTGCCCGTTATTTCTGCTTATTCTCTCTCAGGTAACTTGTTTCGTTCTGTGTTTGGTTCTTTTGAGCGTGAGCTATTTTCCTTGGAAAATTATAGAAAGAAACCTTTGAGGCTAAGGATGGAAGCATGTTCCTAAGGAATACTTGCCTTTGCTGCTGCTGGGCACTTGGACAGAATCACCCACACTCCATGAGGTCATCAACATGACAGTTCAAATCCAGATGGAGCAAGTATCATTAGAACAGAAACAGCAACAGGGCTCTGCTTACCTCCCTAGGTTCCTACTTTTGATGAGACTTTGCACTAGTAACTTACTCTCTTATCAGCTCTTTAGTACTTTTGAGGAGATGCTTTTTACATTTTATCCAAGATTTCAGTTTCCAGAGGAAGGTTGGTCTGAATAACATCGTCCTCCACATAAATGGAAACAGAACTTGATTATAGATTTTTGTCGGGAGTTGAGGCATCTAATCTGGGAGTTCAGGAAAAAAAAAAACACCCTCATTGTCAGCCACAGTTTGATTTTACCATTTGCTGTGAAAGATTTGAAAATTGCTCATTCGCCTGGAAGATTTCTATTCGAAGTCTAACATCCTTATTGACCCCCTTGATATATGTGAATAGACTATATTAAATCTTGTTTTCCTCATGAGACTGATAATCATTAATGCACTGTGAGTAATGCGAGTGGTCACATTTTGGAATCAGTGAGTTTTCCCCATATTCTTTACTTTTTCACAAGGAGAGATTATTGATGTCGATAAAATGGATTCTCCTTTGCAAACTATGGGGATGAACCTTTCAGAAGAGGAAATTAATGATCTGACACGTGATCTACCAGCTGACAGTGAGTATTTAAGATATGTTTGAATTGGTTAATCTGAGCTTCTATAAAAGAATCTCTGAAAACTCTACTTTGGCATTAAGAAGACGGAAAACATGAAAGATGACTCAGACTGAAAGTAAACATGTTTTGCCCCTTGACATTTTCAGTAACTTCATTTCCACTTGGAGTATGGCCAAGGCCAAGGCCACTATTAGAACTGAACAAAATTAGAGAGAGACCCTGCTGTGGAGGGAAGGGAGTGGGGTGCATTAAATAAAAGAAGCTTTAACACAGAAAAAAATTTTAAAAATTATAGAGAAAAGAGAGCAGAGCCCAAAGTGGGAAATTATTTTTAATTTCTTTTAAGTAAGCTCTAGGCCCAGTGTGGAGCTCAGTTCACAACCTGAGATCAAGAGTTGCATGCTTTACCACCTGAGCCAGCCAGGTACCCCTAAGTGGGAGGTTATTAAAATAGCATTTCTGTCTTCGCCTTACCATTTTCAAGGACATGTAGAAAGGCAGAATAGGGGCGTTTGGGTGGTTCAGTCTGTTGAGCGTCCAACTCTTGATTTCGGCCCAGATCATGGTCCCAGGGATGTGGGATCGAGCCCTGCATCCAACTCTGTGCAGAGTGTGGCCTGCTTTGGACTGTCTCTCTCACTCTGTCTCTGTCTCTGTCTCTGTCTCTCTCTCGGGCACACGCGCGCTCACTCTCTCTCTCTTAAAAGAAAAAAAAAGCGTGATAAAGGAGGAATATGAAGTGTAGGACCTATTTCCTGCACCAAAGGAATAGGACCAAGTTTTCCAGATACCTTGAGGGGAAAAGGAACAGTAACCACTCAGGCCTGAATGTGTGGAATGCCTGAATGCTCAGCGGCCCCACCTATGCCTCTGCTTACATCCCCTCATTCTGAGCTGGATTCCATGGTTCAAGGACTGACTGTTCCCAAAGCTCTAATCTCCCTTGATGGGCTAGAGACAAAGTCTAAAGTTTAGTACATTCTGAATTGGGGCTAAAAGAATTCTCAAGCTAAATAAGCAAATGTTAAATATCAGCCTGAGAACGTTATAGTAGGGCTAAGAAGTATCTGTCTGGAACATTCCTTAACTATCATATAACCTTAGATGAATCAATACTTGCTCATCTTATTAAGGCACATTTATTCACATCATTGTGTAAGATAAGCACTGTACCCTTAAAAATATTTTTGTTAATTCATTTAATTTATTCTCTAATTTTTACCACTGGTAGTGTACTAGAAGGACCATGCAAGTGGTCTTCATTGTCTTGTTTTCTTTGCTTGCAATGGTGTATCCGTGAATGAGACTAGATATGGAACAATCAGCTTTCATAATAGAAAACTATTTTTGGGGCGCCTGGGTGGCGCAGTCGGTTAAGCGTCCGACTTCAGCCAGGTCACGATCTCGCGGTCCGTGAGTTGGAGCCCCGCGTCAGGCTCTTGGCTGTTGGCTCGGAGCCTGGAGCCTGTTTCCGATTCTGTGTCTCCCTCTCTCTCTGCCCCTCCCCCGTTCATGCTCTGTCTCTCTCTGTCCCAAAAATAAATACAAAAAACGTTGAAAAAAAAAAAATTTAAAAAAAAAAAAAAAAAATAGAAAACTATTTTTTGTCTATTTGAGATTATGGTGGAATTTTTTTTAATATTGCTAAAAAAAGCAGAATTATGGGTGGAAATATAGCTATTATTTGAAACTATCCTCTGGTATTGCCATTGATTTCTGTTCCTTATTTTAAAATAATAATTTCAGATCAACCAACATAATGAAAATCATTGTGAGATTAAAAAGTACACATGAAATAAAATGGACATGTGGAATGATTAATCCTTTTTTCTTTAAATCAGAGTTAGAATTTTTTTTAAGTTAATTTATTTATTTTGAAAGACACGAAGAGAGCGTAAGCGGGGGCTGGGACAAAGAGGGGGGTGGACAGAGGATCCAAAGTGGGCTCTGTGCTGACAGCAGCAAGCCTGATGCAGGCTTGAACTCATGAACCGTGAGATTATGACCTGAACTGAAGTCAGATGCTTAACCGACCGAGCCACCCAGGCACCCCCAGAGTTAAAATTTTTAAGTTATTGCTTACTGGTGATCTGCTCATCTGAAGAGTTACCATCAGTATTGAGCTTAAAAAGAAGTTTTGTGAAAGATTAAGGCTCAAGCATAGAGCCCCAATTATATCATTTGGGACAGAAAGACCCCATTTAGGGCAAAGCTTTTCTCATACTGTGTCTGTCAGGACGGAGATATGAATTTACTGGAGAGGGCAAGATTCAGTTGAAGTAGGACCCAAGTTAAATAGCAAGTTTTACACCCAATAGGTGTTATCATCTTTGTTTCTGAGAATTTCCAGTGGCCCCGTAAAACTGACATGTATCTTCATGCTTTCCTGACCTCACTAAATGGTTTTACTACAGAAATAACTTTTGGAGTATTCTGCCTCAAAAGATCCAGAAGAAAAACAAGGAAGATTCTCGTTAGCCTAGATTTAGCAACCAATGAATAAATGTATATTTATCCTGCTCACTGTTCTAATACTTGTTATTGTGTACATGTAAGTGTCACACAGCTTCTGCTAAGAGTCACTGCGTACTTCTAATACTTCAGTAAATATTTTTGAGTTATCCAGGACCTTCATTTGTAAATCTTCCATGGTATAGGGGTTTTTAGATATTGTATACTATAATTTATTACTTACAATCTAAAATCAGGAATTTTTTTCAAGTAACTTACCAACAGTGACAGTTTTTTAGGTCGTTTTTCTTTCTTGGCAAAATATAGATCTCAAAAATCATCTATTTGTGAGATATTTCTGTTCTTTAACATATTAATGTCTTTTTAAATATTAATTTGTATGAAATTCAATTGGGCGTCTACTATGAAAATTATGCAAATCATTAGAGTTGGGAAGTTAAGCTCAAAATGAATATTGCCCTCAAGCAAATCATACGTCATGCAAATCAAGAGTAAACTGGTCTGCCTGGGTCAGTGAACATGAAAGGAAATAGCAATTAGAATCTCAGTAAAGAAAGAGATAATTTCAAAAGTCCGGTTGAAACAGTGGTGAATAAGATCCCAGTTTTAAATTTTGTTTTCCCTGGTGTGGCCCAAATCATCTTTGGTTTTCCAAAGTCTAAAGCTAAAAATAAAGTCTGATGAAAAAAGGTGACTTTTGAATCTCACACCTTTAGAGTTTTGCCATATGACAATGGATGAAAGCAGTTGTTAAAACAGGCACCTTTGTAACAAGTAGAATGATTATTTTCCATGTCCTTTTGTGCTCCTTGGGATAGGTGGGGGATAAAATTCAGTAGCCAATGAATGCCATTGTGCTTCCTGTTTTGCATTTCTCCGTGAATACCACTGTGTATTTGATTTACATTTTCTTACAGTTCATGGGAAGGTTGAAATGAGAACGCATATGGATGGAATGAAACCTTTTACAGGTAAATAAGAGACTGTCACTTTTGTCCTGGAAAATATTTTGCTCACAGGGATGGATGATCAAAAACAGTTTGGGGAAGGGGGTCAAAATGCCACAAAGCTCTCTTACTATAAGTCACCTTTTTCTCAATTCTGCTTTCACTTGGTTGATGTACCAAACTTGGACTCTTTTCCAGAGTTCTAATCAGTTCTAATCAGTTCCAGAATCAACTGATTCTGGTAGTTCTTTCTCACTCATTTAGTGTTTCGGTGGAAGGATAGTTTCATGAAGCAACCCACTCACTGCTCAGCTGTTTTTGCCAATGTCGCTCAATCTTTCAATAAGAAATTACTTTTAAGTAGATCTAGAGGGTACAATGCTAAGTGAAATAAATCAGTCAGAAAAAGACAAATGCCGTTTGATTTCACTCATGTGGAATTTAAGAAACAAACGAATGGGGCGCCTGGGTGGCTCAGTCAATTAAGCATCCGACTTCAACTCAGGTCATGATCTCATGGTTCATGAGTTTGAGCCCCTCATTGGGCTCTGTGCTGACAGCTCTGAGCCTGGAGCTGCTTCAGCTTCTGTGTCTCCCTCTCTTTCTCTGCCCCTCCCCCACTCACGCTCTGTATTTCTCTCTTTCTACACAAATGAATAAACATTAAAAAAAAATTTAAAAAAACAAAACAAAACAAAACAGAAACACAAGCCAAAAAAAACTAGACTCTTAACTATAGAGACCACATTGTTGCCAGAAGGGAGGCGGTGAGGGGATGAGTGAAATAAGTTGATGGGATTAAGAGTTCATTTGTTATCATGAGCACCGATTAATGTCTAGAGTTGTGGAATCATTATATTGTGCATTGTACACTTATTCCAGTTACACTGTAAAGCTTTGACAGGATCAAATTATTGTCATTATGAAGAAAAAAGCCACATTATTCAGAGACAAGAATAAATACAATAAATGATAGCTGAATTTATATGTTTTCCATCTAGTATCTTAATTTGCTGGCCAATTGTAAAACAAATTTGTTCTCAGCAGGGCAGACTTGTTCCCAGAAATAAAAGACCTTCCTTTTGTAAACACTAAGGGGTTATGTTCTATTATGTGACTTCCCCATAATTCTGTGTAAACGTGTTTCCTTTTCCCCTTCCATTTCCTCAGATGGGGGGGATGCATTATAATGAGAATGAATTTTTCACCATTTCATGGAATGATTATTCTCAGACATTAATGTTCTTGTATTTTCAAAGGAAAAAAGGTTCATGTCAGTGATCTGGAGAAAGTTCTGGGAAGCATGGGGATCGAGCTCACAGCTGAGGAGCTTAAAAAGCTGCAGGAAACTCTGCCAATGGATGGTGAGCTATACAGAAGCCACAAAGACTTTCCAGGGAACTTGGTTTTGTGGCCCGTGTGAACAATTTAAAATTTTTACCTGTCGAGGGCTTTCTGAAAAATCCTGAAATTGATTAGGAAAAGGCATTGTCATTTGGATTTAGTCTGCAGTTTACCAAACCCTTCAGCCATAGCTTTGCCATCTGAGTGTCAGGTAGTTGATCAGCCTATATCCTAAGGAAGAAAAGGAAGGAAACTGGAGGGGACTAGGAAAAGAAATAAAAGGGGAAGTCAACCGAAAAAGGAAAGATGTGTGATTGTTCCAACATAATAGTGTTTCCCTCAGCTGTCAGTCGCCTACTTGCCAGAAAATACATATATTTGTCACACTGAGACAGTTTTCTTTTCCATAACTTCTTTTTAAATTTAATACCGAGACAGAACACATTTCCCACTCAATTACAGTTGTTTTACTGAAGTTGTAAGTAAGTGAATGTTCATACCATTTCCCTTCTGACATGAATTGTTCCTTTTCCTATAGCTGCTGGAAACGTATTTCAGAATGCAGTGTTGGATGGGGTGAAATCCACTAAGGGTAGGTTAAAAGCCTGATAAGAAAGGCAGAGACATCTGAAATCTTCAAGGTTCACATTTATCATTTAGATACGAGTCCTGTCTAGCTTCCTATGTATAGATTACTTAGTTACTTTCTTTTATTTTAAGTTTATTTATTTACTTTGAGAGAGAAAGATAGTAAGTGGGGGAGTGCAGAGAGAAAGAGAGAGAAGGGGAATCCCAAGCAGGCCCTGCACTGACAGTGCAGAGCCAGACGCAGGGCTTGAACTCACCATCCCTGAGATCATGACCTGAGCTGAAATCAAGAGTCAGATGCTTAACCGACTGAGCCACCTAGGCACCCCAGTTACTTAGTTACTTTCATCATCATAATATTTTATGCTATAATGTCTCAATACATCTTTCTAGGAATCCATACTCACAACCCAAAAAATCTAATCATACACAGCAAATTATGAAGAAAAGGATTACCAAATTTTTAGGGAGTTGTGTAAGGAAAACTTGTTATGAAGGAAGATCGAAGGCAAATCCATAGAAACAAAAAGTAGATTAGGGTTGCGGGGGGCTGGGTGGAGAGGGAAGTAGGGAGTGACCACTTAATATGTATGGGCTCTCCTTTGGGGATGATGAAAATGTTTTGGAACTAGAAGTGATATCTGTACAACATTGTGAATATGTACCAAATTCCACTAAAGTGTTCACTTTAAAATGATTAATTTTATCTAAAAAAGTGCTAAGATTCTGCTTGTTTTTAAGGTTACCTTATGATCTTCACTCTGTTTTAATATTAGCTAGTTAATAAATTAATGAGGTCCTATCATCAAAGCTCATTCCTATTCTCTCTAATATTGGTTATAATCAAATCATGTAGCCTATCCCTTCATGAGCTGTTTATAATACAGGCTTCTATTCAAGGTTTAAAGGAAGAATTACTAATTCTGATTTTTCTGTTGATTATTTAATGCTCTTAGACATGTTAAATGGGAGTTCATACAGAAAAGTAATAATCACATAAGTACATTTTCTCTTTTGTTTTTTATTGTAATAATGACAAAGTATATATATTCAGATAACAATTCACATTCAAAAATATATTTCTAATATTTTAAACTCATTTTTTTTCATGTTTCATTCCTGTATGTTTCCTAAGGAGGCAAAGTCAAGGTGAATAACCTGGACACTGTCCTGGAAAACTTGGGAATCAAGCTCACACAAAAGGAACACGAAGATGTGACAGAAAATCTACCACTTACCGGTGCGTGTTTCACATACTACTGTATCTTACAGGAGACTTTCTGCACTTGTACATGAGTGTGTCCATAATTAGTTTTACCTAGTATCAAAATGACATTTTTGCAAAGCTTAGAGAAGAAACTAGCCTTCTCTTCATTTCTATAAGCCCCATATCTTTAACCTCTTCTCTTTTGGATTCCAAGCATCACACACAGAACTATTATAACTACTTTCTGACCCAGTAATGAATTTACAAGAAGCAAAATGAATCTCATAGGCTAGAGAATAGAAAGGAAGGAAGAAAAATATGACTAATTTCCCTATTATTAGTAACCCTCAAATAGTTGTGTCCTAAGCCCATTAATCACTTTAACTTTTACAATTCCGTGTTACACTTCTCAGTGGACAGTATTATCCACACTCCTATTTCCAACTGTCATTATATGCTGAAAACTTCTAGATGTTTTTCTGCAGCCCAAATTCCTCCCCAAATATGGGTTGGGTAAAACCACATCCAGATTCCTGTTGGGTTGTATCTGCCAAATTCATTCTTGCTCAGCAAAGCCTCAGATCTTAAATTCACTATATTTAAAAATACCTACCAAAAACTATCTCCTAATT